>NC_083578.1:92041408-92163908 GCF_027579695.1 Neoarius graeffei
AAGCACGATACAAATAAACTTGACTTGACTTGGATACAGGTGGTAAGTGGGCGTGGTGCTGATACAGTACCAGAACAGTTACTGTAACCCGGAAGGAGCGACCGGAGAGGTAGGACTTGAACCAGTCTAGGGCTGTCCCACAGATCCCCAGAGCTGATAGGGATGACAGGAGGATGGGGTGATCAACAGTGTCAAATGCAGCAGAAAGGTCAAGCAGAATCAGGACAGAGGAGAGGGAGGCAGCACGTGCTGCATGAAGCGTCTCACTGATGGAGAGAAGCGCAGTCTCGCTGGAGTGTCTGGCTCGGAAACCAGACTGATGAGGATCCAGGAGGTTGTGTAGGAACAAAAAGAGGAGAGTTGGTTAGCAACAACAGTGTGTAATACTAATTGCCCGTCTTGCTTTGATATTAACACTTTGAGATTTTCCAGCTTTCATAAACTGTGGTCATGTCCTCTTCCTGTCAAACACACAGAGTCACACACACTCACGTGTGCAGGAAGTAATGGAATGTTAATGGATTTAGAATGATATGGAAAGGTGAGGTCATAAAACATTTGTTCGTATTTAGCCACACCCGCCCAATTATAATAGCTGAAATAAAATACAGATTACAGATAAAAGCCTGCTACCAACCAGTCTCACTGCTTAGTCTCTCAGTCTCTCTCTCTCTCTCTCTCTTGCTCTCTCGACTTACTAACACAAAATGAACTGGCTACTTCCACTTCCACTCCACACACATTTTTCAGAAATATTGAAGAACTTTGAAAATATTCTGTAAGTGTTTTTTTGTTGTTTGTTTGTTTTTAAAGTAATTCCTCTGTAGTCATGTTACCAAGTAAAGATGAACCAAAATTGTTTTTTTTCTCAAAAGTGTTTCTCTCAGGTTTCTTCGGGTGAACATGGAGAAAGTCAGCTGGGTGTACAGTAAGTAGACAAATTCTTCTGATTTTTTTAAGGTCCTGTGACAAAAAAATGACAAGTTATTTATAATTCAACTCATGCTGCCATCTCTAAAGTACTACATCAGTGATAAAGTATTTATAAATGAGTGATTCCACGCTTATGGGTACTGAAATGGGGACATGAACTTATTTTTAAAAATTCACCTAAAACCATTTCTTTTTTTTACCATCAGGTCACAAAACATGTAATCTTTAATGAATGATATGTTAAAAGATAACTTTAATTTTCTGAGATGTAATAAAAACATATTTATATGCCAAAGTCAGAAAGTAACAGAAGTGTTGTGGACATATATATTCTCAATTTTAACAATGTAGAATTACTTTTTGAAACATAGGAAGGTGATGTTTTAGCAAATATAATTAATAAACATGTGTAGTAGAATAAACATACACATTCTTTCAATAAGATTAACATGGTATATAGCTAGATTGTAATTAATTTGTAACAGACGCGAGATGGACAATCGTAACAGAAGTAATGTAACAGACATCATTTTGGAACTCATAGGCTTGACTTTGGCATATAAATATGTTTTTATTACATCTCAGAAAATTAAAGTTATCTTTTAACATATCATTCATTAAAGATTACATGTTTTGTGACCTGTTGGTAAAAAAAGAAATGGTTTTAGGTGAATAAGTTCATGTCCCCATTTCAGTACCCATAAGCGTGGAATCACTCAATTATAATATAATTCTGGGTGGCACGGTGGTGTAGTGGTTAGCGCCGTCACCTCACAGCAAGAAGGTCCGGGTTTGAGCCCCGTGGCCGGCGAGGGCCTTTCTGTGCGGAGTTTGCATGTTCTCCCCGTGTCCGCGTGGGTTTCCTCCGGGTGCTCCGGTTTCCCCCACAGTCCAAAGACATGCAGGTTAGGTTAACTGGTGACTCTAAATTGAGCGTAGGTGTGAATGTGAGTGTGAATGGTTGTCTGTGTCTATGTGTCAGCCCTGTGATGACCTGGCGACTTGTCCAGGGTGAACCCCGCCTTTCGCCCGTAGTCAGCTGGGATAGGATCCAGCTTGCCTGTGACCCTGTAGAACAGGATAAAGCGGCTACAGATAATGAGATGAGATGAGAATGAATATAATCCTGTCAAACAGGCACGCCTGTGGTGGAGCATTCGTTATATCCAAAATGACATTTTAAAAAAATTTAATTTCTTTTGAATTTCAGAGCATCCTATGTGTTTATCATGTAGAGCTGAAGATGTGTTACATTTCTAGATGTTTCTCATTGTGAAGAAGTCTGAAAATTATTACTACAAAAGTCTTCAGGACCTTTATTTTATTTAAGGAATTTTATTTTCCACATTGTAGCAATGTTCAAGCAAACTGTAACTCATACATACACCTGCTCACTAACTGAGTCACCATCCATCTAAAAATAAACGAGCATCCCTTACAAAAAGTTTAGGTTCCTATCAGACAGCTGTGGTTAAACTTTGGCAAGGTCATGTTTACCACCACTAACTGTGATGGAGAAGGTTATATTTTCACCTCTGTTTGTTTGCAGAGGTGGACAGTAACGAAGTACATTTACTTGAGTACTGTACTTAAGTACACTTTTTGAGTATCTGTACTTTACTTGAGGTTTTTTTTTTTTGCATCTTATAACTTTAACTTAACTACATTTGAAAGACAAATATCGTACTTTTCACTCCACTGCATTTCTGTCAAGGTCCTCGTTACGTGTTACTATGAAGCAGCTTTGAAAGTGGATGTTTTTTTTCTTTTCTTTTCTAAAACGTGATTGGTTTTTTCACAGGTGACACTGAGAGCCGATCAGTAATCACTAGGGTCACGTCACGTCCATAGACTGTATAAAATCAAGTTCAATGATTTCCCCACAGAGCCCTGTGATGACCTGGCGACTTGTCCAGGGTGAACCCCGCCTTTCGCCCGTAGTCAGCTGGGATAGGCTCCAGCTTGCCTGCGACCCTGTAGAAGGATAAAGCGGCTACAGATAATGAGATGAGATTTCCCCACAGTGTTATTTAACATGATCAGTTGATGGCTGAATGGAAGGAGGCGGTTTTTCTGGGGAATGCACACACTCATGGCCATACCTGGAAACCATGTTTCAGTTTTCTGAAAGGAATAAAGAGTCGTTTTATTGTAAATGTTTGCTTTGTTTGCTTAAAACAGAGCAAATCACGGCCTACAAAAACTTGCCGTCCAACCTGCGGAAGCATATTGAGGTATATAAATGTTTTATTCCAAGAGAAAGTTTGCAATGAAGTTGTCTGTGCTTTTAGAGCTAGCAATAACGTTGCAATAGCTATGCAGTCTGGTTAGTCAAATGACTTTCTATGGATTTGCCCACCAAGTTGCCATAGCCTTGTCCACAGCTAATGTTAACACATAGCTAGTTAACTTGGACACCGTTAGTTAGCATGTAAACATGGAGTTGCACTTACATGAATAACGTTAACTTATCTGAAATCCTTTCAGAAATGTTTTAGCATAATCTTGTGAAATAAACAAAATGTAGAAATCTTTATTTTCTAGTAACATTAGATACCCAATACGATTTTGAGTTTGAAAAGAGTTTTCTAGCATGTCAGGTGGAGACTGACTAGCTAGCTTAACGTTAAACCATGATGATTCCACAGGCAGATTCATATGTGCATGAATGCATACACTTATGTGTGCACACACACGTGCACACACACACACACACACACACGAGACCTGTGAGATGGACAGTATTGTACTCGTCAGTCACAACAAACTGCTGGAATTTTTTGTTTTGATGTCAGATGATGGGTTTGCATTTTTTGTCTTGCTTCAAGCAGTGTTACTGTTGTGCCATTATTAAGCTCGAGGTGTGGCTCTGGGTTTGAAGCAGGTTGGATTGTCATTTTTATTTTCTGAGCAAGCTGCATTTACAGCTATTCCACTGTCTTCCTGATTAACGTACACATACATGTGCACACACTGCCAGAGCCGGGTCAGAACCATACCATGCTGCTTTGTGGGGGAGGGGAGGAGTGTTACAATTAAAAAAAATGAAAATAACTGACTCTTTTTCAGTTCAGTTGTGTTTCATGTTGTAATGTTCTACCAGATGTTTATTATACAGGTTCTACAAGTTAGTCAGTAAATCCAGTAGGTTGCTTCAGAGGCGTTAGGTTTTGTAAGTGTTGTGACAATAATACAACAATGTGTTGACAGAAAATGTACTTTTAATACTTAAGTATTTTTAAAAGCAAATATTTCAGTACTTTAACTTAAGTAAAAATTTGACTGTCCAACTTTCACTTGTATCAGAGTAACATTTGACCAGTGGGATCTGTACTTTGACTTAAGTAATGAAGTTGGGTTCTTTGTCCACCTCTGTTTGTTTGGTTGGTGGTTGTTGGCTACATGTTTTTTCCCAACGTAACTCAAAAAGTAGTGAACGGATTTTGATGAAATTTGGTGGAAAGTTGAGCCATGGGCCAAGGAACAATTAATTAGATTTTAATGCAAATCTGGATATGTATGTGGATCCAGGATTTTTTTTTTAACTCAAAACGCAATGAATGGATTTGGATTATATTTGGTGGAGAGCTTTAGTAATATCTGAGGTTCAAGTGATTTGATTCTGATGTTGATAATATGTGACTTGGGGGAGGTATGCACTCGACCATGTGCCCTTCTAGTTTCACATGCAAATTAGTTTTGTGGCAAACTTCTGAACTTCTGACTAACTTTATGGAAAATCTCTAGCAAACAGTTAATTCTAAATTCTGTTTGTTGTCACAGGTTTGCTAGAATGTTTACTGTTTGCTGCATATGTATGTGTTTCTGGTAAATATTTAATATAACAAAAATATTAATTTCTTCTCATTACTGACAGACTGTTGCTGGAAATTTGGCCCTGGGGAGCAATACTGTCAAACTTATGACAGATGTTTTTGGCAAACTAATTTCTTTGCTGAAATCCAGCCACAAGTTTTCTGTAAATTTGCCACAAACATTTAGCTTTTTTAAGTGTTTGAGTGCTGAGACAAACTACTGTATAATAGAAACCATAAAGTCAGTTAGCTTTATAATCATTTCCACTGAAATTAACACAAAATGTCCATTATGAACTAAATGATAAAATGTTTTTTGTAGAACTGGCCATTTTTCGGATCTTTACAAGTATTTAAATCTACAAAGAAGTACACATGAAGTACAATGATTATAATTAATGAGAATTGTCTCACAGATTCATCTGATGTCAAAGCATCATTTATTAGACTTTCAGCATAAAATTATGAGAAAAAAACTTTTTTAAAAAAAGCTGTTAATAGGCGACTTTTTGTCTGATGGATTTTATAGAAAAATGTTTTTGAAGTGTAGTCAAGAAGATTATTGTTAGTAAAGTGCTAATATCAGAAATGTTTTTTCCATTCAATTATCATAATTATTATAATTATTAAAAATTAAATAAAATTAATTTTGTTGATGCATAAAATGTGATAAATTTAATGACCGAGGAAAATAATAAAAATAATATATTTGGTTTTTCGAGGCAACATTTAAATCAATAAAACAACTACAATTTTCACTGCTGTGTAAAGCAGTTTTATCATGAAAGGTTTTTTTTTTCTTTCATTTTGTCATTTTAGTGCTGATATTAATGTAGGTGTAAAGAGCAGTGAGGATGATGTAAATAACTCAGATTGCTAACTAATAGGAAACATTTAATAATGAGCATGTCAGCTAAATCTAACACGTGCCAGATGCTGACTCACAGCATAGCATGTTAGCAATGAGGCTACGATCGTTTCATGGCCTCCAAAATAGCAACAGACATCACATGTTATTTGTAGTTAAATTTGAATATTTATAAATACACCAATATTTGTGATTTTTAGCGTATTTGAGAATCTCATGTGATTTGTCTAAAAACATAGATACAGCATGATTGATCATGTTTGTAATTGTTTGTGTTGTTTTGTTGTCTTTAGGACTCCGGGGGAGGAGACGGACTCTGGAGACTGTAGCTCTGATCATTATAAACTTTCTGTGTTTGCTCCTGATCGCGAACACCCTCATGCCAGAAAAGTGCGAAAAAATCACATCACCGAAGATGATTCGTGAGGCCCAGCCTCTGGAGACGACTCCTACGTGCAAACAAAACATGTCTGCTGCCAATATTGAGGGATTTTATAGCTTGCCTACTTACATCCAAGACTTCCTGTACTACCGCCACTGTCGGAATTTTCCAATGCTGCTCACTGTTCCTAACAAGTGCAACCTTCCAAAGGGGTCAAAAGAACCTTTTCTTCTGCTGGCCATCAAAAGTTCACCGAAGAACTACGAACGACGGGCAGTTTTGCGCAAAACGTGGGCATCAGAAAGACTACAGAACGGGGTGTGGATCCGCACCGTGTTCCTGGCCGGCACCAACGGGGTTGGCTTTGAGAAGCGGAGGTTAAATAAACTCCTGGAGCTGGAGAACAAGAGGCACCAGGACATCCTGCAGTGGGACTTCATGGATACCTTCTACAACCTCACGCTCAAGCAGGTCCTGTTTATGGACTGGATGCAGAAGTGGTGTCCCACTGCAGATTTCTTCTTGAATGGAGATGATGACATTTTCGCCAACACAGACAACATGGTGGATTTCCTCAAAGGGCAAGACGATAACGACGGAAGCAAACACCTGTACATTGGCCAGCTACTCTTGGACAGCATACCTATCCGGGACAACACCAGTAAATATTTCATCCCAGAACAGATCGAGAAAGGCGACCTATATGCTCCATACTGCAGCGGAGGTGGCTACTTGTACTCCCGTTTCACTGCCAGGGCCATTCTCCAAATGTCCCAGTCCATCACCCTGATGCCCATCGATGACGTTTACATGGGCATGTGTCTGAAACAAGCCGGACTCCAACCCAGAGACCACCAGGGAGTCTGGGCTGATGGCCTCATCATTCCTTCCAACAAACTGGACATTTACGATCCCTGCCATTACCGTGAGATTATCCTCGGCCACAAATTCAGCCCTCATCAGATTTTTCTGCTATGGAATGAAATCCATCGGAAAGATCTGGACTGCGCAAAGAAAGAGACAAGTTTATAGTGACAAACTGAGCACCAGAAGCTGAATTTTCAGCCAGTTTATTTATTGTACAGACTTTAATCTGAGCAACTCCGGTTGGTCAGGTCCTGTCATACCTGAATGAATATGAAGAGCTGGAATCTTTATACAATATTAAGCTTGAAGAATGTCACACATTCTGTTTTTCTTTTGTTTTCTCTCTGTATGTTGTTGGGTAACTGCATCCCCATGTGTGTGTATAATTTTGTATTGTTGTATTGTCTTATCTGAAGAATTAAAGGTTATGTAGAATATTTATGTTCCTACAGGTGTTGGAAAATGTGCATTCTTAACCTGAGTTATAATAATAAATACACATTGATTTATTACTGGAAAGAGACCTTTGCCTTATTTAACAAACAACACACTCAACATTTAGAGTATTTTCAATTAATGACAGTATAGTCACAGACGAAAAAGCACAGCATCAAATTCTGGGTGATAAACAACTGTGTGGATCATCATGATGAAATCAGACTCCATATTTTTTTACTGATTCACTGCCACAGTGGTGTCGGTAAAAAAAACACAGGACTCAAATAGCACACTCAGGTCAACTCACTATCAACAATTACTATCCATACAGGACACTTTTTCGATGGAATAAAAACGTGTTCTATTCCCTTCTAGCGGGTTTCATTCATTTGGTTTGATAGCATGCAATATTGTTAGTATATCGCTTATCCTACGTGTATTATGTCACTCTACCCAATGGAGAATGAGTGTTGAATATGGTTTACGATATTGCACGGTTGTCAAGACAACACGTCACATGTTGGAGACGTAAAACTTCCCCGCTAGTGAGCGACTGTGACAATTTGTAAACAAACATGGCCGCCAGGTTTGTTTCATTAAATACAAAAGATATTGAGAGAATTTTGAAAGAGAAAGACACGTTGAACACCTGAAAGGAATGTGTATGTATAATAATAATAAAAATAATAATAATATTGTCTGACCTGGCGACTTGTCCAGGGTGAACCCCGCCTTTCGCCCGTAGTCAGCTGGGATAGGCTCCAGCTCACCTGCGACCCTGTAGAACAGGATAAAGCGGCTACAGATAATGAGATGAGATGAGATAATATTGTCTGGCTTTTTTCATGGTCTATCAGATATATTCCATTCAGCTACTCGTCTTTGACTCATTCAGTATCATGCTCACTGAATAGAATATATTAGTCAATAATTAGTCAAGGGTGGCACGGTGGTGTAGTGGTTAGCGCTGTCGCCTCACAGCAAGAAGGTCCAGGTTCGAGCCCCGTGGCCGGCGAGGGCCTTTCTGTGCGGAGTTTGCATGTTCTCCCCGTGGGTTTCCTCCGGGTGCTCCGGTTTCCCCCACAGTCCAAAGACATGCAGGTTAGGTTAACTGGTGACTCTAAATTGACCGTAGGTGTGAATGTGAGTGTGAATGGTTGTCTGTGTCTATGTGTCAGTCCTGTGATGACCTGGCGACTTGTCCAGGGTGAACCCCGCCTTTCGCCCGTAGTCAGCTGGGATAGGATCCAGCTCGCCTGCGACCCTGTAGAACAGGATAAAGCGGCTACAGATAATGAGATGAGATGAGAATGAATATAATCCTGTCAAACAGGCACGCCTGTGGTGGAGCATTCGTTATATCCAAAATGACATTTTAAAAAAATTTAATTTCTTTTGAATTTCAGAGCATCCTATGTGTTTATCATGTAGAGCTGAAGATGTGTTACATTTCTAGATGTTTCTCATTGTGAAGAAGTCTGAAAATTATTACTACAAAAGTCTTCAGGACTTTTATTTTATTTTATTTTATTTTATTTAAGGAATTTTATTTTCCACATTGTAGCAATGTTCAAGCAAACTGTAACTCATACATACACCTGCTCACTAACTGAGTCACCATCCATCTAAAAATAAACGAGCATCCCTTACAAAAAGTTTAGGTTCCTATCAGACAGCTGTGGTTAAACTTTGGCAAGGTCATGTTTACCACCACTAACTGTGATGGAGAAGGTTATATTTTCACCTCTGTTTGTTTGCAGAGGTGGACAGTAACGAAGTACATTTACTTGAGTACTGTACTTAAGTACACTTTTTGAGTATCTGTACTTTACTTGAGGTTTTTTTTTTTGCATCTTATAACTTTAACTTCACTACATTTGAAAGACAAATATCGTACTTTTCACTCCACTGCATTTCTGTCAAGGTCCTCGTTACGTGTTACTATGAAGCAGCTTTGAAAGTGGATGTTTTTTTTCTTTTCTTTTCTAAAACGTGATTGGTTTTTTCACAGGTGACACTGAGAGCCGATCAGTAATCACTAGGGTCACGTCACGTCCATAGACTGTATAAAATCAAGTTCAATGATTTCCCCACAGAGCCCTGTGATGACCTGGCGACTTGTCCAGGGTGTACCCCGCCTTTCGCCCGTAGTCAGCTGGGATAGGCTCCAGCTTGCCTGCGACCCTGTAGAAGGATAAAGCGGCTACAGATAATGAGATGAGATTTCCCCACAGCGTTATTTAACGTGATCAGTTGATGGCCGAATGGAAGGAGGCGGTTTTTCTGGGGAATGCACACACTCATGGCCATACCTGGAAACCATGTTTCAGTTTTCTGAAAGGAATAAAGAGTCGTTTTATTGTAAATGTTTGCTTTGTTTGCTTAAAACAGAGCACATCACGGCCTACAAAAACTTGCCGTCCAACCTGCGGAAGCATATTGAGGTATATAAATGTTTTATTCCAAGAGAAAGTTTGCAATGAAGTTGTCTGTGCTTTTAGAGCTAGCAATAATGTTGCAATAGCTATGCAGTCTGGTTAGTCAAATGACTTTCTATGGATTTGCCCGCCAAGTTGCCATAGCCTTGTCCACAGCTAATGTTAACACATAGCTAGTTAACTTGGACACCGTTAGTTAGCATGTAAACATGGAGTTGCACTAACATGAATAACGTTAACTTATCTGAAGTCCTTTCAGAAATGTTTTAGCATAATCTTGCGAAATAAACAAAATGTAGAAATCTTTATTTTCTAGTAACATTAGATACCCAATACGATTTTTAGTTTGAAAAGAGTTTGCTAGCATGTCAGGTGGAGACTGACTAGCTAGCTTAACGTTAAACCATGATGATTCCACAGGCAGATTCATATGTGCATGAATGCATACACTTATGTGTGCACACACACACGTGCACACACACACACACATACGAGACCTGTGAGATGGACAGTATTGTACTCGTCAGTCACAACAAACTGCTGGAATTTTTTGTTTTGATGTCAGATGATGGGTTTGCATTTTTTTGTCTTGCTTCAAGCAGTGTTACTGTTGTGCCATTATTAAGCTCGAGGTGTGGCTCTGGGTTTGAAGCAGGTTGGATTGTCATTTTTATTTTCTGAGCAAGCTGCATTTACAGCTTTCCACTGTCTTCCTGATTAACGTACACATAGGGGAGAGCGGGGTAAGATGAGCCAGGGGGTAAGATGAGCCACCCCTTGTTTCTAAGAAACAGTAAACAAATGTGACCATGTGACCACATTCAAAGGGGGCCGGGACCATTTACTTACACTTGTGGAGAGGAGCACCACATGTCAAACTAGGTGAGGGACATATTTATAAAAATGTGTTTTTGTGCTTTCTAAGTCAATTCCATGTTTGTCCACAGTGAAGATGATTTAGAGAAGACAAAAGTAGAATAATATTTAGATACATTAGGGTTAAGTTAGTGGCTTTCTAAGCTATGATATGAATGCTAATAAAAATAATTTTGATTAGCCTAATCCCCTTTATTAGCATTTTTCTACAAAATGGTGGCCACGGGGTAAGATGAGCCATTAGATGTGGGGCAAGTTGAGCCACTGGCTCAACTTACCCCATTGGTGGCTGAGCTTACCCAATATGGATGACACTTAAGTTTTCACATTTACTGGTCATATATGACAACAACATATATATATATATATATATATATATATATATATATATATATATATATATATATGACATCAGATGAGGAAGACCAGTTGTTAGATGTGGGGGATTATGTTGTGGCAAAATACACGGGGAAGAAGAAAGTGCATTTCTTCATTGGCCAGATAATCAAATTGGATTTCTTCGAAATAGAGGCAAGATTTCTCAAAAGAAGCCGGTCATGCCATGGCTCTGCAAGAAAGCCAACCTTTGTCTTCAAAGAGAAAGATGAGGCTGTCCTGTCAAGACAGGATATTGTGAAAAAATTGCCCCGCCCCTTTACTGTTGGGGGGACAGCACGGAGGGAGAGGCAAATGGTGTTCCCTTGCCATTTGAACGCTTGGAACATTGAATAATGATGAAATGATTGAATGATTGATGGAATGATTGCTGCATGTTTTAGCAATGTTTTAACCTACTGAAAGAAATAAGATTCTTTTGGCACTGTTCTACTGTTTTAGTAATTTCTATAATATAGTATATCTCTCATTCCCTCTCTAACCATCCCTCTTTCTATCTATCTACGCATATCTCTCTCTCTATCCATCTATCTATCCCTCCCTATCTATCCCTATCTATCCCTCATTCTATCACCTCTCTCTTCATCTCCCCTTCTCTATGCAACGGCCCTATCCCCCACTTGATTGACTTGACTTGATTCATTGATTGCATTTCTAATAATAAAAGTTGTTTACTTTGTTAACCTAACATGTTTTGTGTTGGCTCAATTTACCCCACACAGTGGCTCATCTTACCCCGTGCATGGGGTAAGTTGAGCCACTTGACTTTTTTTTTTCAAGAGGTAATATCACTCTAACCATAAGAGCTTATCAATTATGTTTTGCTCAGATAGTAACAGTACACTTTGAAATTTGGTATGGTGTGTAGACTGGAAGCAAAAATGGCTTTAACATGTAGTTATGATGAAAAATGTAAAAAGTGGCTCATCTTACCCCACTCTCCCCTACATGTGCACACACTGCCAGAGCCGGGTCAGAACCGTACCATGCTGCTTTGTGGGGGAGGGGAGGAGTGTTACAATTTAAAAAAATGAAAATAACTGACTCTTTTTCAGTTCAGTTGTGTTTCATGTTGTAATGTTCTACCAGATGTTTATTATACAGGTTCTACAAGTTAGTCAGTAAATCCAGTAGGTTGCTTCAGAGGCGTTAGGTTTTGTAAGTGTTGTGACAATAATACAACAATGTGTTGACGGAAAATGTACTTTTAATACTTAAGTATTTTTAAAAGCAAATATTTCAGCACTTTAACTTAAGTAAAAAATTGACTGTCCAACTTTCACTTGTATCAGAGTAACATTTGACCAGTGGGATCTGTACTTTGACTTAAGTAATGAAGTTGGGTTCTTTGTCCACCTCTGTTTGTTTGGTTGGTGGTTGTTGGCTACATGTTTTTTCCCAACGTAACTCAAAAAGTAGTGAACGGATTTTGATGAAATTTGGTGGAAAGTTGAGCCATGGGCCAAGGAACAATTAAATCAAATCAAATCAAATCAAGTTTATTTGTACAGCGCTTTTAACAATAAACACTGTCGCAAAGCAGCTTTACAGAATTTGAACGACTTAAAACATGAGCTAATTTTATCCCTAATCTATCCCCAATGAGCAAGCCTGTGGCGACGGTGGCAAGGAAAAACTCCCTCAGACGACATGAGGAAGAAACCTCGAGAAGAACCAGACTCAAAAGGGAACCCATCCTCATTTGGGCAACAACAGACAGCCTGACTATAATATTAACAGTTTTAACAGGTATAACCCTCAACTGTCCTCATGGGGCCGTCCTTCACAGGAGTGGGGCGATAAAACTCCGACCAGACACAGGGCACCAGGATGGATCAAGCAGGTCCGAGGGGCAGAAGAGGCCAGCATCTCAATCCCAGGATCAACATGTAATTCAGAGGGACAGATGGGGGGGGGGGGGGGGGGGGGGGGGGAGAGAGAGAGAAAGAAAACACGTAGTTAGGTATGCCCTAAAAATGACAAGTATTAAATCTGTGTGGTAGGCTCGCAGAGACGAGAGTCTTTACATCAGGCATGACACACAATGGCATGTTAATATGGTAAAAAATATATCATGACCTGCTCTGGCTGGATGCTTGATTGGGTGATGGGAGCACACTCCTCAGCAATGATGAGATGCAGATGGGACCCTTAGGCCTGGCCAAGACAATTCAGTTACATTTCACCGGGTCTGGGACATGCGACAGAATGTCTGACGGCCGATTCCCTGCAGGCTACGATAGCCAGTCGAGGTCCCCACCGTCTCCACCAAAAGATTTCCTGTTGACTCCATGTAACTCAGAGGGACAGATTTGGGGTGGGGGGGGGAGAGAAAGAAAACACAGGTGGTTAGGTATGCCCAATGTCACCTGAATAAGTAGGAACAGTATACATATTGCACCAAGTACAAGCAGGGACTCCGGCAACTAACTATGACAGCATAACTAAAAGGAGAGAGCCAGAAGGTAACACAGGTATGAGGGAGCCCCGGGACATAAAGCAGCAGCCACTGCACCGTCAACAAACTCGAGTGAGCAAGCGAGTGGGGACTGACAGCATCCATACATCCCAGTTTACCAAAACACTCTATGTCTGAGGACCCTCCAGATCTACTCCTTTACCTCATAACACCATTAACAAAAGGCTTGACTAAACAGATATGTTTTCAGCCTAGACTTAAATGCTGAGACTGTGTCTGATTCCCGAACATTACTTGGAAGGCTGTTCCATAACTGTGGGGCTTTGTAAGAAAAGGCTCTGCCCCCTGATGTAGCCTTCACTATACGAGGTACCAGCAGATAGCCTGCACCTTTTGATCTAAGTAGGCGTGGCGGGTCATAGAGGAGCAGAAGTTCACTCAGGTACTGTGGTGCGAGACCATTCAGTGCTTTAAAGGTCAATAGTAGTATTTTATAATCAATACGAAATTTGATTGGGAGCCAATGCAGTGTGGATAAGACAGGCGTGATGTGGTCATATTTTCTAGTTCTAGTTACATATTTAGATTTTAATGCAAATCTGGATATGTATGTGGATCCAGGATTTTTTTTTTTAACTCAAAACGCAATGAATGGATTTGGATTATATTTGGTGGAGAGCTTTAGTAATATCTGAGGTTCAAGTGATTTGATTCTGATGTTGATAATATGTGACTTGGGGGAGGTATGCACTCGACCACGTGCCCTTCTAGTTTCACATGCAAATTAGTTTTGTGGCAAACTTCTGAACTTCTGACTAACTTTATGGAAAATCTCTAGCAAACAGTTAATTCTAAATTCTGTTTGTTGTCACAGGTTTGCTAGAATGTTTACTGTTTGCTGCATATGTATGTGTTTCTGGTAAATATTTAATATAACAAAAATATTAATTTCTTCTCATTACTGACAGACTGTTGCTGGAAATTTGGCCCTGGGGAGCAATACTGTCAAACTTATGACAGATGTTTCTGGCAAACTAATTTCTTTGCTGAAATCCAGCCACAAGTTTTCTGTAAATTTGCCACAAACATTTAGCTTTTTTAAGTGTTTGAGTGCTGAGACAAACTACTGTATAATAGAAACCATAAAGTCAGTTAGCTTTATAATCATTTCCACTGAAATTAACACAAAATGTCCATCATGAACTAAATGATAAAATGTTTTTTGTAGAACTGGCCATTTTTCGGATCTTTACAAGTATTTAAATCTACAAAGAAGTACACATGAAGTACAATGATTATAATTAATGAGAATTGTCTCACAGATTCATCTGATGTCAAAGCATCATTTATTAGACTTTCAGCATAAAATTATGAGAAAAAAACTTTTTTAAAAAAAGCTGTTAATAGGCGACTTTTTGTCTGATGGATTTTATAGAAAAATGTTTTTGAAGTGTAGTCAAGAAGATTATTGTTAGTAAAGTGCTAATATCAGAAATGTTTTTCCATTCAATTATCATAATTATTATAATTATTAAAAATTAAATAAAATTAATTTTGTTGATGCATAAAATGTGATAAATTTAATGACCAAGGAAAATAATAAAAATAATATATTTGGTTTTTCGAGGCAACATTTAAATCAATAAAACAACTACAATTTTCACTGCTGTGTAAAGCAGTTTTATCATGAAAGGGTTTTTTTCTTTCATTTTGTCATTTTAGTGCTGATATTAATGTAGGTGTAAAGAGCAGTGAGGATGATGTAAATAACTCAGATTGCTAACTAATAGGAAACATTTAATAATGAGCATGTCAGCTAAATCTAACACGTGCCAGATGCTGACTCACAGCATAGCATGTTAGCAATGAGGCTACGATCGTTTCATGGCCTCCAAAATAGCAACAGACATCACATGTTATTTGTAGTTAAATTTGAATATTTATAAATACACCAATATTTGTGATTTTTAGCGTATTTGAGAATCTCATGTGATTTGTCTAAAAACATAGATACAGCATGATTGATCATGTTTGTAATTGTTTGTGTTGTTTTGTTGTCTTTAGGACTCCGGGGGAGGAGACGGACTCTGGAGACTGTAGCTCTGATCATTATAAACTTTCTGTGTTTGCTCCTGATCGCGAACACCCTCATGCCAGAAAAGTGCGAAAAAATCACATCACCGAAGATGATTCGTGAGGCCCAGCCTCTGGAGACGACTCCTACGTGCAAACAAAACATGTCTGCTGCCAATATTGAGGGATTTTATAGCTTGCCTACTTACATCCAAGACTTCCTGTACTACCGCCACTGTCGGAATTTTCCAATGCTGCTCACTGTTCCTAACAAGTGCAACCTTCCAAAGGGGTCAAAAGAACCTTTTCTTCTGCTGGCCATCAAAAGTTCACCGAAGAACTACGAACGACGGGCAGTTTTGCGCAAAACGTGGGCATCAGAAAGACTACAGAACGGGGTGTGGATCCGCACCGTGTTCCTGGCCGGCACCAACGGGGTTGGCTTTGAGAAGCGGAGGTTAAATAAACTCCTGGAGCTGGAGAACAAGAGGCACCAGGACATCCTGCAGTGGGACTTCATGGATACCTTCTACAACCTCACGCTCAAGCAGGTCCTGTTTATGGACTGGATGCAGAAGTGGTGTCCCACTGCAGATTTCTTCTTGAATGGAGATGATGACATTTTCGCCAACACAGACAACATGGTGGATTTCCTCAAAGGGCAAGACGATAACGACGGAAGCAAACACCTGTACATTGGCCAGCTACTCTTGGACAGCATACCTATCCGGGACAACACCAGTAAATATTTCATCCCAGAACAGATCGAGAAAGGCGACCTATATGCTCCATACTGCAGCGGAGGTGGCTACTTGTACTCCCGTTTCACTGCCAGGGCCATTCTCCAAATGTCCCAGTCCATCACCCTGATGCCCATCGATGACGTTTACATGGGCATGTGTCTGAAACAAGCCGGACTCCAACCCAGAGACCACCAGGGAGTCTGGGCTGATGGCCTCATCATTCCTTCCAACAAACTGGACATTTACGATCCCTGCCATTACCGTGAGATTATCCTCGGCCACAAATTCAGCCCTCATCAGATTTTTCTGCTATGGAATGAAATCCATCGGAAAGATCTGGACTGCGCAAAGAAAGAGACAAGTTTATAGTGACAAACTGAGCACCAGAAGCTGAATTTTCAGCCAGTTTATTTATTGTACAGACTTTAATCTGAGCAACTCCGGTTGGTCAGGTCCTGTCATACCTGAATGAATATGAAGAGCTGGAATCTTTATACAATATTAAGCTTGAAGAATGTCACACATTCTGTTTTTCTTTTGTTTTCTCTCTGTATGTTGTTGGGTAACTGCATCCCCATGTGTGTGTATAATTTTGTATTGTTGTATTGTCTTATCTGAAGAATTAAAGGTTATGTAGAATATTTATGTTCCTACAGGTGTTGGAAAATGTGCATTCTTAACCTGAGTTATAATAATAAATACACATTGATTTATTACTGGAAAGAGACCTTTGCCTTATTTAACAAACAACACACTCAACATTTAGAGTATTTTCAATTAATGACAGTATAGTCACAGACGAAAAAGCACAGCATCAAATTCTGGGTGATAAACAACTGTGTGGATCATCATGATGAAATCAGACTCCATATTTTTTTACTGATTCACTGCCACAGTGGTGTCGGTAAAAAAAACACAGGACTCAAATAGCACACTCAGGTCAACTCACTATCAACAATTACTATCCATACAGGACACTTTTTCGATGGAATAAAAACGTGTTCTATTCCCTTCTAGCGGGTTTCATTCATTTGGTTTGATAGCATGCAATATTGTTAGTATATCGCTTATCCTACGTGTATTATGTCACTCTACCCAATGGAGAATGAGTGTTGAATATGGTTTACGATATTGCACGGTTGTCAAGACAACACGTCACATGTTGGAGACGTAAAACTTCCCCGCTAGTGAGCGACTGTGACAATTTGTAAACAAACATGGCCGCCAGGTTTGTTTCATTAAATACAAAAGATATTGAGAGAATTTTGAAAGAGAAAGACACGTTGAACACCTGAAAGGAATGTGTATGTATAATAATAATAAAAATAATAATAATATTGTCTGACCTGGCGACTTGTCCAGGGTGAACCCCGCCTTTCGCCCGTAGTCAGCTGGGATAGGCTCCAGCTCACCTGCGACCCTGTAGAACAGGATAAAGCGGCTACAGATAATGAGATGAGATGAGATAATATTGTCTGGCTTTTTTCATGGTCTATCAGATATATTCCATTCAGCTACTCGTCTTTGACTCATTCAGTATCATGCTCACTGAATAGAATATATTAGTCAATAATTAGTCAAGGGTGGCACGGTGGTGTAGTGGTTAGCGCTGTCGCCTCACAGCAAGAAGGTCCAGGTTCGAGCCCCGTGGCCGGCGAGGGCCTTTCTGTGCGGAGTTTGCATGTTCTCCCCGTGGGTTTCCTCCGGGTGCTCCGGTTTCCCCCACAGTCCAAAGACATGCAGGTTAGGTTAACTGGTGACTCTAAATTGACCGTAGGTGTGAATGTGAGTGTGAATGGTTGTCTGTGTCTATGTGTCAGTCCTGTGATGACCTGGCGACTTGTCCAGGGTGAACCCCGCCTTTCGCCCGTAGTCAGCTGGGATAGGATCCAGCTCGCCTGCGACCCTGTAGAACAGGATAAAGCGGCTACAGATAATGAGATGAGATGAGAATGAATATAATCCTGTCAAACAGGCACGCCTGTGGTGGAGCATTCGTTATATCCAAAATGACATTTTAAAAAAATTTAATTTCTTTTGAATTTCAGAGCATCCTATGTGTTTATCATGTAGAGCTGAAGATGTGTTACATTTCTAGATGTTTCTCATTGTGAAGAAGTCTGAAAATTATTACTACAAAAGTCTTCAGGACTTTTATTTTATTTTATTTTATTTTATTTAAGGAATTTTATTTTCCACATTGTAGCAATGTTCAAGCAAACTGTAACTCATACATACACCTGCTCACTAACTGAGTCACCATCCATCTAAAAATAAACGAGCATCCCTTACAAAAAGTTTAGGTTCCTATCAGACAGCTGTGGTTAAACTTTGGCAAGGTCATGTTTACCACCACTAACTGTGATGGAGAAGGTTATATTTTCACCTCTGTTTGTTTGCAGAGGTGGACAGTAACGAAGTACATTTACTTGAGTACTGTACTTAAGTACACTTTTTGAGTATCTGTACTTTACTTGAGGTTTTTTTTTTTGCATCTTATAACTTTAACTTCACTACATTTGAAAGACAAATATCGTACTTTTCACTCCACTGCATTTCTGTCAAGGTCCTCGTTACGTGTTACTATGAAGCAGCTTTGAAAGTGGATGTTTTTTTTCTTTTCTTTTCTAAAACGTGATTGGTTTTTTCACAGGTGACACTGAGAGCCGATCAGTAATCACTAGGGTCACGTCACGTCCATAGACTGTATAAAATCAAGTTCAATGATTTCCCCACAGAGCCCTGTGATGACCTGGCGACTTGTCCAGGGTGTACCCCGCCTTTCGCCCGTAGTCAGCTGGGATAGGCTCCAGCTTGCCTGCGACCCTGTAGAAGGATAAAGCGGCTACAGATAATGAGATGAGATTTCCCCACAGCGTTATTTAACGTGATCAGTTGATGGCCGAATGGAAGGAGGCGGTTTTTCTGGGGAATGCACACACTCATGGCCATACCTGGAAACCATGTTTCAGTTTTCTGAAAGGAATAAAGAGTCGTTTTATTGTAAATGTTTGCTTTGTTTGCTTAAAACAGAGCACATCACGGCCTACAAAAACTTGCCGTCCAACCTGCGGAAGCATATTGAGGTATATAAATGTTTTATTCCAAGAGAAAGTTTGCAATGAAGTTGTCTGTGCTTTTAGAGCTAGCAATAATGTTGCAATAGCTATGCAGTCTGGTTAGTCAAATGACTTTCTATGGATTTGCCCGCCAAGTTGCCATAGCCTTGTCCACAGCTAATGTTAACACATAGCTAGTTAACTTGGACACCGTTAGTTAGCATGTAAACATGGAGTTGCACTAACATGAATAACGTTAACTTATCTGAAGTCCTTTCAGAAATGTTTTAGCATAATCTTGCGAAATAAACAAAATGTAGAAATCTTTATTTTCTAGTAACATTAGATACCCAATACGATTTTTAGTTTGAAAAGAGTTTGCTAGCATGTCAGGTGGAGACTGACTAGCTAGCTTAACGTTAAACCATGATGATTCCACAGGCAGATTCATATGTGCATGAATGCATACACTTATGTGTGCACACACACACGTGCACACACACACACACATACGAGACCTGTGAGATGGACAGTATTGTACTCGTCAGTCACAACAAACTGCTGGAATTTTTTGTTTTGATGTCAGATGATGGGTTTGCATTTTTTTGTCTTGCTTCAAGCAGTGTTACTGTTGTGCCATTATTAAGCTCGAGGTGTGGCTCTGGGTTTGAAGCAGGTTGGATTGTCATTTTTATTTTCTGAGCAAGCTGCATTTACAGCTTTCCACTGTCTTCCTGATTAACGTACACATAGGGGAGAGCGGGGTAAGATGAGCCAGGGGGTAAGATGAGCCACCCCTTGTTTCTAAGAAACAGTAAACAAATGTGACCATGTGACCACATTCAAAGGGGGCCGGGACCATTTACTTACACTTGTGGAGAGGAGCACCACATGTCAAACTAGGTGAGGGACATATTTATAAAAATGTGTTTTTGTGCTTTCTAAGTCAATTCCATGTTTGTCCACAGTGAAGATGATTTAGAGAAGACAAAAGTAGAATAATATTTAGATACATTAGGGTTAAGTTAGTGGCTTTCTAAGCTATGATATGAATGCTAATAAAAATAATTTTGATTAGCCTAATCCCCTTTATTAGCATTTTTCTACAAAATGGTGGCCACGGGGTAAGATGAGCCATTAGATGTGGGGCAAGTTGAGCCACTGGCTCAACTTACCCCATTGGTGGCTGAGCTTACCCAATATGGATGACACTTAAGTTTTCACATTTACTGGTCATATATGACAACAACATATATATATATATATATATATATATATATATATATATATATATATATATATATATATATATATATGACATCAGATGAGGAAGACCAGTTGTTAGATGTGGGGGATTATGTTGTGGCAAAATACACGGGGAAGAAGAAAGTGCATTTCTTCATTGGCCAGATAATCAAATTGGATTTCTTCGAAATAGAGGCAAGATTTCTCAAAAGAAGCCGGTCATGCCATGGCTCTGCAAGAAAGCCAACCTTTGTCTTCAAAGAGAAAGATGAGGCTGTCCTGTCAAGACAGGATATTGTGAAAAAATTGCCCCGCCCCTTTACTGTTGGGGGGACAGCACGGAGGGAGAGGCAAATGGTGTTCCCTTGCCATTTGAACGCTTGGAACATTGAATAATGATGAAATGATTGAATGATTGATGGAATGATTGCTGCATGTTTTAGCAATGTTTTAACCTACTGAAAGAAATAAGATTCTTTTGGCACTGTTCTACTGTTTTAGTAATTTCTATAATATAGTATATCTCTCATTCCCTCTCTAACCATCCCTCTTTCTATCTATCTACGCATATCTCTCTCTCTATCCATCTATCTATCCCTCCCTATCTATCCCTATCTATCCCTCATTCTATCACCTCTCTCTTCATCTCCCCTTCTCTATGCAACGGCCCTATCCCCCACTTGATTGACTTGACTTGATTCATTGATTGCATTTCTAATAATAAAAGTTGTTTACTTTGTTAACCTAACATGTTTTGTGTTGGCTCAATTTACCCCACACAGTGGCTCATCTTACCCCGTGCATGGGGTAAGTTGAGCCACTTGACTTTTTTTTTTCAAGAGGTAATATCACTCTAACCATAAGAGCTTATCAATTATGTTTTGCTCAGATAGTAACAGTACACTTTGAAATTTGGTATGGTGTGTAGACTGGAAGCAAAAATGGCTTTAACATGTAGTTATGATGAAAAATGTAAAAAGTGGCTCATCTTACCCCACTCTCCCCTACATGTGCACACACTGCCAGAGCCGGGTCAGAACCGTACCATGCTGCTTTGTGGGGGAGGGGAGGAGTGTTACAATTTAAAAAAATGAAAATAACTGACTCTTTTTCAGTTCAGTTGTGTTTCATGTTGTAATGTTCTACCAGATGTTTATTATACAGGTTCTACAAGTTAGTCAGTAAATCCAGTAGGTTGCTTCAGAGGCGTTAGGTTTTGTAAGTGTTGTGACAATAATACAACAATGTGTTGACGGAAAATGTACTTTTAATACTTAAGTATTTTTAAAAGCAAATATTTCAGCACTTTAACTTAAGTAAAAAATTGACTGTCCAACTTTCACTTGTATCAGAGTAACATTTGACCAGTGGGATCTGTACTTTGACTTAAGTAATGAAGTTGGGTTCTTTGTCCACCTCTGTTTGTTTGGTTGGTGGTTGTTGGCTACATGTTTTTTCCCAACGTAACTCAAAAAGTAGTGAACGGATTTTGATGAAATTTGGTGGAAAGTTGAGCCATGGGCCAAGGAACAATTAAATCAAATCAAATCAAATCAAGTTTATTTGTACAGCGCTTTTAACAATAAACACTGTCGCAAAGCAGCTTTACAGAATTTGAACGACTTAAAACATGAGCTAATTTTATCCCTAATCTATCCCCAATGAGCAAGCCTGTGGCGACGGTGGCAAGGAAAAACTCCCTCAGACGACATGAGGAAGAAACCTCGAGAAGAACCAGACTCAAAAGGGAACCCATCCTCATTTGGGCAACAACAGACAGCCTGACTATAATATTAACAGTTTTAACAGGTATAACCCTCAACTGTCCTCATGGGGCCGTCCTTCACAGGAGTGGGGCGATAAAACTCCGACCAGACACAGGGCACCAGGATGGATCAAGCAGGTCCGAGGGGCAGAAGAGGCCAGCATCTCAATCCCAGGATCAACATGTAATTCAGAGGGACAGATGGGGGGGGGGGGGGGGGGAGAGAGAGAGAGAGAGAAAGAAAACACGTAGTTAGGTATGCCCTAAAAATGACAAGTATTAAATCTGTGTGGTAGGCTCGCAGAGACGAGAGTCTTTACATCAGGCATGACACACAATGGCATGTTAATATGGTAAAAAATATATCATGACCTGCTCTGGCTGGATGCTTGATTGGGTGATGGGAGCACACTCCTCAGCAATGATGAGATGCAGATGGGACCCTTAGGCCTGGCCAAGACAATTCAGTTACATTTCACCGGGTCTGGGACATGCGACAGAATGTCTGACGGCCGATTCCCTGCAGGCTACGATAGCCAGTCGAGGTCCCCACCGTCTCCACCAAAAGATTTCCTGTTGACTCCATGTAACTCAGAGGGACAGATTTGGGGTGGGGGGGGAGAGAAAGAAAACACAGGTGGTTAGGTATGCCCAATGTCACCTGAATAAGTAGGAACAGTATACATATTGCACCAAGTACAAGCAGGGACTCCGGCAACTAACTATGACAGCATAACTAAAAGGAGAGAGCCAGAAGGTAACACAGGTATGAGGGAGCCCCGGGACATAAAGCAGCAGCCACTGCACCGTCAACAAACTCGAGTGAGCAAGCGAGTGGGGACTGACAGCATCCATACATCCCAGTTTACCAAAACACTCTATGTCTGAGGACCCTCCAGATCTACTCCTTTACCTCATAACACCATTAACAAAAGGCTTGACTAAACAGATATGTTTTCAGCCTAGACTTAAATGCTGAGACTGTGTCTGATTCCCGAACATTACTTGGAAGGCTGTTCCATAACTGTGGGGCTTTGTAAGAAAAGGCTCTGCCCCCTGATGTAGCCTTCACTATACGAGGTACCAGCAGATAGCCTGCACCTTTTGATCTAAGTAGGCGTGGCGGGTCATAGAGGAGCAGAAGTTCACTCAGGTACTGTGGTGCGAGACCATTCAGTGCTTTAAAGGTCAATAGTAGTATTTTATAATCAATACGAAATTTGATTGGGAGCCAATGCAGTGTGGATAAGACAGGCGTGATGTGGTCATATTTTCTAGTTCTAGTTACATATTTAGATTTTAATGCAAATCTGGATATGTATGTGGATCCAGGATTTTTTTTTTTAACTCAAAACGCAATGAATGGATTTGGATTATATTTGGTGGAGAGCTTTAGTAATATCTGAGGTTCAAGTGATTTGATTCTGATGTTGATAATATGTGACTTGGGGGAGGTATGCACTCGACCACGTGCCCTTCTAGTTTCACATGCAAATTAGTTTTGTGGCAAACTTCTGAACTTCTGACTAACTTTATGGAAAATCTCTAGCAAACAGTTAATTCTAAATTCTGTTTGTTGTCACAGGTTTGCTAGAATGTTTACTGTTTGCTGCATATGTATGTGTTTCTGGTAAATATTTAATATAACAAAAATATTAATTTCTTCTCATTACTGACAGACTGTTGCTGGAAATTTGGCCCTGGGGAGCAATACTGTCAAACTTATGACAGATGTTTCTGGCAAACTAATTTCTTTGCTGAAATCCAGCCACAAGTTTTCTGTAAATTTGCCACAAACATTTAGCTTTTTTAAGTGTTTGAGTGCTGAGACAAACTACTGTATAATAGAAACCATAAAGTCAGTTAGCTTTATAATCATTTCCACTGAAATTAACACAAAATGTCCATCATGAACTAAATGATAAAATGTTTTTTGTAGAACTGGCCATTTTTCGGATCTTTACAAGTATTTAAATCTACAAAGAAGTACACATGAAGTACAATGATTATAATTAATGAGAATTGTCTCACAGATTCATCTGATGTCAAAGCATCATTTATTAGACTTTCAGCATAAAATTATGAGAAAAAAACTTTTTTAAAAAAAGCTGTTAATAGGCGACTTTTTGTCTGATGGATTTTATAGAAAAATGTTTTTGAAGTGTAGTCAAGAAGATTATTGTTAGTAAAGTGCTAATATCAGAAATGTTTTTCCATTCAATTATCATAATTATTATAATTATTAAAAATTAAATAAAATTAATTTTGTTGATGCATAAAATGTGATAAATTTAATGACCAAGGAAAATAATAAAAATAATATATTTGGTTTTTCGAGGCAACATTTAAATCAATAAAACAACTACAATTTTCACTGCTGTGTAAAGCAGTTTTATCATGAAAGGGTTTTTTTCTTTCATTTTGTCATTTTAGTGCTGATATTAATGTAGGTGTAAAGAGCAGTGAGGATGATGTAAATAACTCAGATTGCTAACTAATAGGAAACATTTAATAATGAGCATGTCAGCTAAATCTAACACGTGCCAGATGCTGACTCACAGCATAGCATGTTAGCAATGAGGCTACGATCGTTTCATGGCCTCCAAAATAGCAACAGACATCACATGTTATTTGTAGTTAAATTTGAATATTTATAAATACACCAATATTTGTGATTTTTAGCGTATTTGAGAATCTCATGTGATTTGTCTAAAAACATAGATACAGCATGATTGATCATGTTTGTAATTGTTTGTGTTGTTTTGTTGTCTTTAGGACTCCGGGGGAGGAGACGGACTCTGGAGACTGTAGCTCTGATCATTATAAACTTTCTGTGTTTGCTCCTGATCGCGAACACCCTCATGCCAGAAAAGTGCGAAAAAATCACATCACCGAAGATGATTCGTGAGGCCCAGCCTCTGGAGACGACTCCTACGTGCAAACAAAACATGTCTGCTGCCAATATTGAGGGATTTTATAGCTTGCCTACTTACATCCAAGACTTCCTGTACTACCGCCACTGTCGGAATTTTCCAATGCTGCTCACTGTTCCTAACAAGTGCAACCTTCCAAAGGGGTCAAAAGAACCTTTTCTTCTGCTGGCCATCAAAAGTTCACCGAAGAACTACGAACGACGGGCGGTTTTGCGCAAAACGTGGGCATCAGAAAGACTACAGAACGGGGTGTGGATCCGCACCGTGTTCCTGGCCGGCACCAACGGGGTTGGCTTTGAGAAGCGGAGGTTAAATAAACTCCTGGAGCTGGAGAACAAGAGGCACCAGGACATCCTGCAGTGGGACTTCATGGATACCTTCTACAACCTCACGCTCAAGCAGGTCCTGTTTATGGACTGGATGCAGAAGTGGTGTCCCACTGCAGATTTCTTCTTGAATGGAGATGATGACATTTTCGCCAACACAGACAACATGGTGGATTTCCTCAAAGGGCAAGACGATAATGACGGAAGCAAACACCTGTACATTGGCCAGCTACTCTTGGACAGCATACCTATCCGGGACAACACCAGTAAATATTTCATCCCAGAACAGATCGAGAAAGGCGACCTATATGCTCCATACTGCAGCGGAGGTGGCTACTTGTACTCCCGTTTCACTGCCAGGGCCATTCTCCAAATGTCCCAGTCCATCACCCTGATGCCCATCGATGACGTTTACATGGGCATGTGTCTGAAACAAGCCGGACTCCAACCCAGAGACCACCAGGGAGTCTGGGCTGATGGCCTCATCATTCCTTCCAACAAACTGGACATTTACGATCCCTGCCATTACCGTGAGATTATCCTCGGCCACAAATTCAGCCCTCATCAGATTTTTCTGCTATGGAATGAAATCCATCAGAAAGATCTGGACTGCGCAAAGAAAGAGACAAGTTTATAGTGACAAACTGAGCACCAGAAGCTGAATTTTCAGCCAGTTTATTTATTGTACAGACTTTAATCTGAGCAACTCCGGTTGGTCAGGTCCTGTCATACCTGAATGAATATGAAGAGCTGGAATCTTTATACAATATTAAGCTTGAAGAATGTCACACATTCTGTTTTTCTTTTGTTTTCTCTCTGTATGTTGTTGGGTAACTGCATCCCCATGTGTGTGTATAATTTTGTATTGTTGTATTGTCTTATCTGAAGAATTAAAGGTTATGTAGAATATTTATGTTCCTACAGGTGTTGGAAAATGTGCATTCTTAACCTGAGTTATAATAATAAATACACATTGATTTATTACTGGAAAGAAACCTTTGCCTTATTTAACAAACAACACACTCAACATTTAGAGTATTTTCAATTAATGACAGTATAGTCACAGACGAAAAAGCACAGCATCAAATTCTGGGTGATAAACAACTGTGTGGATCATCATGATGAAATCAGACTCCATATTTTTTTTACTGATTCACTGCCACAGTGGTGTCGGTAAAAAAAACACAGGACTCAAATAGCACACTCAGGTCAACTCACTATCAACAATTACTATCCATACAGGACACTTTTTCGATGGAATAAAAACGTGTTCTATTCCCTTCTAGCGGGTTTCATTCATTTGGTTTGATAGCATGCAATATTGTTAGTATATCGCTTATCCTACGTGTATTATGTCACTCTACCCAATGGAGAATGAGTGTTGAATATGGTTTACGATATTGCATGGTTGTCAAGACAACACATCACATGTTGGAGACGTAAAACTTCCCCGCTAGTGAGCGACTGTGACAATTTGTAAACAAACATGGCCGCCAGGTTTGTTTCGTTAAATACAAAAGATATTGAGAGAATTTTGAAAGAGAAAGACACGTTGAACACCTGAAAGGAATGTGTATGTATAATAATAATAAAAATAATAATAATATTGTCTGACCTGGCGACTTGTCCAGGGTGTACCCCGCCTTTCGCCCGTAGTCAGCTGGGATAGGCTCCAGCTCGCCTGCGACCCTGTAGAACAGGATAAAGCGGCTACAGATAATGAGATGAGATGAGATAATATTGTCTGGCTTTTTTCATGGTCTATCAGATATATTCCATTCAGCTACTCGTCTTTGACTCATTCAGTATCATGCTCACTGAATAGAATATATTAGTCAATAATTAGTCAAGGGCAGCACGGTGGTGTAGTAGTTAGCGCTGTCGCCTCACAGCAAGAAGGTCCGGGTTCGAGCCCCGTGGCCGGCGAGGGCCTTTCTGTGCGGAGTTTGCATGTTCTCCCCGTGTCCGCGTGGGTTTCCTCCGGGTGCTCCGGTTTCCCCCACAGTCCAAAGACATGCAGGTTAGGTTAACTGGTGACTCTAAATTGAGCGTAGGTGTGAATGTGAGTGTGAATGGTTGTCTGTGTCTATGTGTCAGCCCTGTGATGACCTGGTGACTTGTCCAGGGTGAACCCCGCCTTTCGCCCGTAGTCAGCTGGGATAGGATCCAGCTCGCCTGCGACCCTGTAGAAGGATAAAGCGGCTACATGAGATGAGATGAGATAATTAGTCAATAAATCAACTTTATAAATTAAATTTACAGACAAACACATTTTATAAGATTTGGAATGCTGAAGTGGCATAAATCAGATCAAAATGTAACTGTCACACAATTCAAACAGATGCATACAGAAATACTGTAATGTTTGTTTGTTTGTTTGTTTGTTTGTTTGTTTATGACACCACACTGCTGCTGAGTTCTGCACTTTGATTGATCAGAAGATGTTGATTAATTCTCTATAACAGCAGCTGTGACAGCAGTGCAGGTTTATATTAATATTAATGCACTTGTTTTAATAAGTTATCATTTCTATAGTAACGGTTCATTCACAGGGAGCCACACGGCGGACACTCCACATCAACGCATTATTAAAAATGATTATTATGGTGAAGTTTTCTGAAAGTAAGGAGATGTTTCTGTACCATTTCTGGAAGGAGTCTCCAGTGTGAGTGCTGTGTAACAGTCAGAGATGAAACTGGAACTGTAAGTTTTCTGATGTGTTCAGGACAGAGGAGTTTACACTTTTTCGTGGTTTCTAAGTAACACAACAAGCTGAGAGAGAAAAAATAAAGGCCAGTGAAAGAATGACTGTTTATAGCTGCTATAATGTAAACGAGAACAGGAACTTACGTTTTTAATTAAATGTTGCTGTAAATGGATAAAAAGCATGATGTGTTGTTTAATAAATAGCACTTTGTAATTGTTGGAAAATTGCTGTGGTGTAAGAGGAATAAAACACTTGGGCGCATGCTGTTATAGGAAAATAATCAGCTTTGGGGTGCTAACAGTTTTAATAATCACTGGTTCTGAGAACTGGTTTAAATACTTGTTGTTGTTGTTGTTGTTGTTGTTGTTTTATAGATGAATGTTTCTGGTAGCTCAATAAGCATTTTTAAAAAATGCTAACTTGGTTGTGTGTCACATGATTAGTAATTCTCAGAGAATCAGTGCTGCATTACTGGTCTGATCAAATAAAAACAGTCATCGGTGAACACATTTAGTGCTGTATGGGGCTTATTTACTTATATATATATATATATATATATATATATATATATATATATATATATATATATATATATATATATATATAATTTATTTTATTATTTTTTTATTGTGAGCATAACTCATTCAGGATAATAACACTAAATTACAGCCGTGTAATCAGATGATAATGGAGTAGGTTCTGGTTTTTAGTGTTCGCTCATAATGTTAATGTTTTAGTGATGCAATAAAAATGCTGTTTGTCAGGAAATTAAACAGCAATTTTGCATGTTTAGTTCATTAACCTGAATAATCTAAGCACTAATTCCATTAAGTATTCTTGTTCTCACTGTAAAAAAAAATCTGCTTCTGCTAATTACTCCTCAGTAATGATCAGTGTTGCTTTATACATCTTCTGCACTACGAAATAAAATGGTAAATGAAATAGTGTATTTTTTATTGACACAAACACAGTGCTGTTGGATATACAGTGTACAGTTCATCTGAAAATTAAACATTTTCATATCAGTGGCAGAAGAATACAAAAGTGATTTTTTTGTTTTTAGTTTCATTGCTTAACCTGGCGATCTTACCTCCTGTTCTGTTTGGCTTATCTTAGATCTTACAACCCCGATTCCAAAAAAGTTGGGACAAAGTACAAATTGTAAATAAAAACAGAATGCAATAATTTACAAATCTCAAAAACTGATATTGTATTCATAATAGAACATAGACAACATATCAAATGTCAAAAGTGAGACATTTTGAAATTTCATGCCAAATATTGGCTCATTTGAAATTTCATGACAGCAACACGTCTCAAAAAAGTTGGGACGGGGCAATAAGAGGCTGGAAAAGTTAAAGGTACAAAAAAGGAACAGCTGGAGGACCAAATTACAACTCATTAGGCCAATTGGCAATAGGTCATTAACATGACTGGGTATAAAAAGAGCATCTTGGAGTGGCAGCGGCTCTCAGAAGTAAAGATGGGAAGAGGATCACCAATCCCCCTAATTCTGCGCCGACAAATAGTGGAGCAATATCAGAAAGGAGTTCGACAGTGTAAAATTGCAAAGAGTTTGAACATATCATCATCTACAGTGCATAATATCATCAAAAGATTCAGAGAATCTGGAAGAATCTCTGTGCGTAAGGGTCAAGGCCGGAAAACCATACGGGGTGCCCGTGATCTTCGGGCCCTTAGACGGCACTGCATCACATACAGGCATGCTTCTGTATTGGAAATCACAAAATGGGCTCAGGAATATTTCCAGAGAGCATTATCTGTGAACACAATTCACCGTGCCATCCGCCGTTGCCAGCTAAAACTCTATAGTTCAAAGAAGAAGCCGTATCTAAACATGATCCAGAAGCGCAGACGTCTTCTCTGGGCCAAGGCTCATTTAAAATGGACTGTGGCAAAGTGGAAAACTGTTCTGTGGTCAGACGAATCAAAATGTGAAGTTCTTTATGGAAATCAGGGACGCCGTGTCATTCGGACTAAAGAGGAGAAGGACGACACAAGTTGTTATCAGCGCTCAGTTCAGAAGCCTGCATCTCTGATGGTATGGGGTTGCATTAGTGCGTGTGGCATGGGCAGCTTACACATCTGGAAAGACACCATCAATGCTGAAAGGTATATCCAGGTTTTAGAGCAACATATGCTCCCATCCAGATGACGTCTCTTTCAGGGAAGACCTTGCATTTTCCAACATGACAATGCCAAACCACATACTGCATCAATTACAGCATCATGGCTGCGTAGAAGAAGGGTCCGGGTACTGAACTGGCCAGCCTTCAGTCCAGATCTTTCACCCATAGAAAACATTTGGCGCATCACAAAACGGAAGATACGACAAAAAAGACCTAAGACAGTTGAGCAACTAGAATCCTACATTAGACAAGAATGGGTTAACATTCCTCTCCCTAAACTTGAGCAACTTGTCTCCTCAGTCCCCAGACGTTTACAGACTGTTGTAAAGAGAAAAGGGGATGTCTCACAGTGGGAAACATGGCCTTGTCCCAACTTTTTTGAGATGTGTTGTTGTCATGAAATTTAAAATCACCTAATTTTTCTCTTTAAATGATACATTTTCTCAGTTTAAACATTTGATATGTCATCTATGTTCTATTCTGAATAAAATATGGAATTTTGAAACTTCCACATCATTGCATTCTGTTTTTATTTACAATTTGTACTTTGTCCCAACTTTTTTGGAATTGGGGTTGTACAATAACCAGAAAGTTTCCTGCATATTTTCAACACTTAGCTGCATTAGCTTACATGCTAAACATGTCATGGTAGGAAAAAAAAAACATTGTGTACTTTATCTATTTTTGGTATATCAAATCAAGTCAATAATATTTTGTACAGCACGTTTAACAGTAGACATCATTGCAAAGCAGCTTCACAGAAATATATAAATCCTGGATACAGATTTTAGACACAGGAATTTAGAAACTTGTCCAGATGAATTTATCTCTAATGATGAGGCCTGAGGTGAGGGTGACGAGGAAAAACTCCTTCAGACAACATGAGGAAGAAACCTTGAAAGGAACCAGACTCTAAAGGGAACCCAGCCTCATCTGGGTGATAACAGATAGCATGATTATAAATGACTCCCTTCCATAACTGTGTCTTATAAAGTCACAAAGTACAACTGTGTAACCAGGAAATTCATTATAGTTTAACAGGAAGTCTGTTTTGTTGAAGTTATCAACTGTTCATTGATGGAGACTTGAGTGTAAAACTGTTCATGACACCTGCAGTCCTAAAGTTATGATGATTGTAATCCTTAAGCATCATAGCAAAACTGTAAGTGTCCAGAGTGTCTTCTAAGTGTGTCTTTAGACTGTCCATATGGGGCCGTCCTCCACAGGAGCGAAGTGATGAAACTCCAGCCAGAAGTAGGGCATCAGAATGGATCAGGAAGGTCCAAGAGCAGGAGAGGTTCAGCATCTTACTGGGGTCTCAGGAGTGACATGTAACTCAACCGAGAGAGGGAGAGAGGGCTTGTTAGTTATGCTCATTGTCATGTAATGGTTAAGAACAGTGTACATTGTGCACTGAGTGCAAGCAGGGACTCCAGTGAGACTAAGGCCCTGTCCACACGGCAATGGATTCAGGTGAATCCGATAAAATTGTTTATCGTTTCGGCCTGGCGTCCACACGGCACCGGCGTTTTGGGTGCTCCAAAACGAAATCTTTTGAGAACGGGTTACAGAGTGGAAAGATCTGGCAACAGCGCCGTTGCAAAGTCGTCTGGATGAGTAGAATGGATTTGTTTACGATGACGTCACAACCACATGTGCTTCATGCCGGGTAGAAGTGTAACGAACTCGATGCGAGTTGTCAACAAATGCTATAACTTGGTTCATGAAACGCACTTACAAAATATTTTCACTGTGAATATTTATTGTGTAATGGTGCAAAGTGAGAGAGAGAGAGAGAGAGAGAGAGAGAGAGAGTGAGTGAGAGCCAATCCCGCCAGCAAAAATAGGGAAAAAAAGGAGCGATCTCACCTCTTCAGATGTTGGTTTAAGTCCTACAATACATTCCTCAAAAAGGGCGTAGAAGAACAAATTAATCCATCAACGTGTAGCATTCAATTTATTCCGGACCATTAAAGACGACGCCTTCCACGTAGAATCATACGTCATCCTCGCCGCCATATTGGATGGGGCAAAGCGGAGAATAAAGATGCCTCATTCATGTGCTGCTTTTAACTGTACCAACAGGTTTGCCGTCCAAACGAGATCACATGGGATTACCTTTCACAGGTGAGACTGGAAAAATACTTTTCATTGTATTTGGTCATTATAATGTAATTTTACGAACAGATTTTCCTGACTTTGTGGCTAATATGAAGTCTCGCGCATAATAGTTTATGCGCATGCGTCCTTACTACTTCTATTGTTCTGGTGTCTCCAAAGGGACCGTCTTACAGCGCCCCTAGAGGTGTGGCATGTGTATTGCATCGTTTTCAGCAAGCGTTGTGTTGCCATATGTACCTGATATTTTACTGATCCGTTGCCCATGTGGACGCGATATTTTTTTTAATAACATCTCGTTGCCGTTGTCGTGTGGATGTAGCCTAACTATGACCCTAAAGGTGTTCAGGCAAAGCACAAAACCATCATACTTCACATTATGATACCTGGCACTGTGTACAATTGCAAGCAAAACTCTTCAGACAATTATGAACACCCTCTAAACTGCTTCTACACTAATTCCTTGCCCACTCCAAAAAAACAAGCTGAGCTGCTATATCTAAAGTGTAGGGTGTGTTTTCCTCATTCTGATCTGAATAAACAACACAAAAGTGAAGTTCATTGTGACTTTGATCAAATGTGATTTACGCGCTCCATTAATTCACAAGTGCAACAGTCCCAGAACATTTTGATCAAACCTCATACACTGCAACATGGTAATGAACTCCTTGGGGATGTCCAAATTGTTTGTTATACTGGAAAGTTCATAATACTGAAATGGACCCACTTGTCACACCAAACACTCACATTATATATGAGAAGTTTTCGACACATTCTCCTTATCACAAATTTCTCCTTCCGAATCGCAATCGCAGTTCACTGACTGACTTAAAGGATCACGAACAGAGGCAATGATTTCTTCATCTGTTATGGAAATGATGGAGGTTACCGGTGTATCATTGTCAATGTCCACACACTGACCCACTACATTTTCTAAATCTTCACCATTCAGTTCATTCATGCGTTACAAATCACTGATGATGTTATTTATGTCACACCGCGGGGCTGGGTGAGGCGGGGGGGGGGGGGGGGGGGGGGGGGGGGTAAAAACACTGCCGGTGCACTTTAACTAGGTGTTAAGTTTAGCGGGATCAGCAGTCATTTCATCCTTTTATTGATCCTTTGATCAGTGTTCTTGATAATTGTTAGTGATTGACACCTAAGCGAGGCTTGTTAAGCCTTTGTTTTATGGCATTAACATGTATTGTTAACTCAACAGCAGACTTGATCACTTATTGTTTGTGTCTGGGGGGAAGAGGAGCTCATGGCTCAGTGTGTCATGTAAGCAAGAGAATGATGGAAGTAATTGCAGGAAGAGTGTTTATTTAAAACAGACACACAAACAGTTCAGGAACGTAAGACAAAGGCAGGGTCGTGAAACAGGTAATGGTCGCGCGAGACACAAACAGAATGGCGGAGAGAAAGATGAAAGGTGGAGTCCAAATACACAAAACAAACTCAGAACCAGAAAGGCAATACACAGATACAAGGCTTGGTAATGTAAGACACTCGGTACAGCACATATACTTCACCAAGTCTGTGTGTTTAGAGAGTCTTTATAAGAGTGCTGTGATTTTGCTCTAATCTGGAACAGGTGCATGGTACTGTAATTAATCCTAATGGTGCTGCGTACACTGAGCACCAATGCACAAGAACGTGACACAGTTTTTTTTTTGAAGACTCTGAATCATTGTCATTAAAAGTGGGGGAGGCGATCTTAATTAGATAGACGTGAAAGTTCGTCGTAAAAGAGTTTGTTATAGCGCGGTTGCAGTGTATTATGTTTTTAAATGATCAAATATGTTTTGTTTCTATTTAGGAACTTTTGGGCAGTGAATTCATGATCCTTGGTCTCATGAAACAATAGAAACTGTATGTTTCTATAATGTGGATGTTTTCCACAGTCACGCCTCAGGGCTGAAATATACAGAGTCATTCAGCTGTAAGCTCCTGCTCTTCAACAATTCTGTTTCCAGAGATCACTAAAGTTCACCTGCTCATTCCTCAATAATGGTTCTAATCTTTGATGAACCAGCAATGGTAGGCTGTGCTTAATGACGTTAATCTGTGATTAGCTTTGCGCAATTATAATGTGTGTTGGGCAGGGATCAAAAGGTTCAATTAGTGCATATTTATTGGATTAACAGGTCGTGAAGCAGATGCACCCGAGCACACCATGTTTATGTATTATTTATTGCAGGAGATTGAAATTTGTTGCAGTATTAAACATGGGGAATGCCATGAACTAATGGTTAGAGAAGCAGCTTTGGGACAGAAAGGTCACTTGTTTGATTCCCTGGACCAGCAGGACTGGCTGAAGTGCCCTTGAGCAGGGCAACGAACCCCAGGCTGCTCTGGGTGTGTTGTACACTGCTCCCCAGGCTGCCCCCCCCCCCCCCCCCCCCCCCACACACACACACACACACTGTCTGTCCCTCTCAGTTATATGTCAATCCTGAGCTCGAGATGCTGAACCTCTTCTGCTCCTCAGACCTGCCTAATCCATCCTGATGCCCTACATCTGGTTGGAGTCTCATCACATCGCTCCTGTGGAGGACGGCCCCATGAGGACAGTTGAAAGTCGCACTTGGAGGACGCTCTGGACTCTTACAGTAATGCTTTAATGTCTGAGGACTACAGTTAACTTGATAACTTTAAGACTGCAGTTGTCATGAACAGTTTTACACTCGTCTCCATCAATGAACAGTTTATAAATTCAACAAAACAGACTTCCTGTTAAACTATAATGAATTTCCTGGTTACACAGTTGTACTTTGTGATTCTATAGGACACAGTTATAGAAGTGAGTTATTTATAATCACGCTATCTGTTATCACCCAGATGGGGATGGGTTCCCTTTAGAGCCTGGTTCCTCTTGAGGTTTCTTCCTCATGTCGCCTGAGGGAGTTTTTCCTCAACACCGTCACCTCAGGCTAAATCAATGGGGATAAATTAGGGATAAAATTAGCTCATGTTTAAAGTCTTTAATTTTCTGTAAAGCTGCTTTGCAACAATGTCTGTATTTAAAAGCACGATACAAATAAACTTGACTTGACTCTGGATAAGAGCGTCTGCTAAAGGCCTGTAATGTAAAAAACGCACTGACAAGAATTCCAGGTTGTAAAAAAAAAAAATCAGGTCTCCAAATAGAGATTATTAATTTGTGCTCACAGCACTGGTGCAAACCGTTACTCTCACTCAGGATCTTTCTACTTTATTATTCTTCTTATTATTCTTTTCCTAATGTTTTTAGGACGCTATTTCTCCCTCAGTTTTCAACCAGTCATCACCAAATTTCACATGAAGAATACCGCTGGGCTGAATTACGTTGCTATGACTTTTGGTGCTGATCTGGATCACCAAACTGGAATGATCCATGAAAAACAGGGGGGTTTCAGTCACTTATAACTCTGTCAATTTTCATGATTTTTTCAATCAGTTTTTAAAATTTTGTTCAGGGTGGCAGGACACAACTTTCCTCACTAAGCGTCATTCTCTATCTCTTACCATTCTGGATCTCTAGGGTATGGTGACCAGACGCAGAGGTGGACAGTAACGAAGTACATTTACTTGAGTACTGTACTTACAGTAAGTACACTTTTTGAGTATCTGTACTTTACTTGAGTAGTTTTTTTTAAACTTATGACTTTAACTTCACCAAATTTGAAAGGCAAATATCGTACTTTTCACTCCACTACATTTCTGTCAAGTTCCTCATTACTCGTTACTATGAAGCAGCTTTGAAAGTGGATGTTTTTTTCTTTTCTTTTCTTTTCTTTTCTTTTCTAAAACATGATTGTTTTTTTCACAGGTGACACTGAGACAGTCTATCAGTAATCACTAGGGTCACATCGCATCCATAGACTGTATAAAATCAAGTTCAATGATTTCTCAGCAGTGTTATTTAAACACGATCAGTTGATAGCAGAATGGAAGGATGTGGTTCTTCTGGGGAATGAAAGCACCCAGGGCCATATCTAGAAGCCATGTTTCCATTTTCTGAAAGGATTAAAGATTTGTTTCGTTTTAAACGTTTGCTTTGTTTGCCGAAAACGAACCACATTACGGCCTGCAAAAACTCTCCGTCCAACCTGCGGAAGCATATTGAGGTATATAAATGTTTTATTCCAAGAGAAAGTTTGCAATGAAGTTGTCTGTGCTTTTAGAGCTAGTGATAACATTACAATAGCTACACAGTCTGGTTAGTCAAATGACTTTCTATGGATTTGCCCACCAAGTTGCCATAGCCTTGTCCACAGCTAACATTAACAAATAGCTAGTTAACTCAGACACTGTTAGTTAGCATGTAAAAATGGAGTTATGCTAACATGAATAACATTAACTTATCTGAAGTCCTTTCAGAAATATGTTTTAGCATAATCATGCCAAATAAACAGAATGCAAACATTTTTCTTTTCTAGTAGCGTTAGCTATCCAATATGATTTCAAGCTTGAAAAGAGTTTGCTAGCATGTCAGGTGGAGTGTCACTGACTAGCTAGCTTGATGTTAAACCACCATGATGCACAGCATGTGTTCATTTTCTGAATTCACATTTCTGTCTTTGGTAATGGCATTAGGTTTTGTAAGTGTTGTGGCAATAATACAACAATGCGTTGACAGAAACTGTACTTTTAATCCTTAAGTATTTTTAAAAGCAAGTACTTCAGTACTTTAAGTAAAAATTTGACTGGACAACTTTCACTTGTATCGGAGTAACATTTGACCAGCGGGATCTGTACTTTGACTTAAGTAATGAAGTTGGGTTCTTTGTCCACCTCTCCAGATGTCCCGGTTTGTAACAGCTAGCACAAATTACTGTGATTTTAGTCACAGTCTCGATCTAGTTTTCTCTTATACTTACTGTAGTTAATTTTTGTTTGTATAAACAATGTGAGTAAACAATCTAAATCTTAAAATCTTAAAAATCATAAAGCTGGTGTTGTGCAGATTGTTTGGCTTGAGATTGCTGCATTTTCTACACAGACGATCTTTACCAAGTAGATCAGGTTAGCCAGAACAACTGAGAATAACAGCAGTTTATTTTTTCTAGGTTACAGTAATTTATTGCTGTTTGTTTTCCCTTCTTTTTCATACTAAATGCTGTTGGTTTGTACCTGAATCTTTCCCCAATCATCTGTCACAACCAGCCCATACTCCGGGATCTCCAACTCCCAGAATCCTCCAGCCGAAACCACACTATTCCAGTCCACAGCATCTGCTCCTTCAAGTCAAGTCAAGTCAAGTCAAGTCGACTTTATTGTCAAATATGCTATACATGCTTGACATACAGCACAGGCAGAGGGGGGAGGAGTGGCAGAACAGGGAGGGAGTTGAGCCTCCTGACCACCTGGTGAAAGAAACCGTCCTTGAGCCTGCTGGTTTTGGCCCGGAGACTCCGCAGTCTCCTCCCCGACGGCAGCAGGCTGAAGAGGCTGTGAGATGGGTGGGTGGGGTCACCTGCAATCCTGATGGCTTTGTGGGTGAGGCAGGAGTTATAAATATCCATTAGAGAAGGAAGAGAGACACCAGTGATCCTCTCAGCTGCTCTCACGATGCGCTGCAGAGACTTGCAGCAGGACACGGTGCAGGCACCGTACCACACAGTGATGCAGCTGGTCAGGATGTTCTCGATGGTGCCTCTGTAGAATGTGTGCATGATGGGGGCCAGGACTTTTGCTCTCCTTAGTTTGCCGAGGAAGTACAGACGCTGTTGGGCTTTTTTGGCCAGTGATGCAGTGTTGTTGCTCCAGGACAGGTCTTCAGAGATGTGCACACCCAGAAACTTGGTGCTGCTCACCCTCTCCACTGCAGCACTGTCGATAGTTAGTGGAGCATGCTGGGTGTGCTCTCTCCTGAAGTCCACAACAATCTCCTTCGTCTTCTCCACGTTCAGGCGGAGATTGTTGTCCTTGCACCACATGGCCAAGCAGCTCACCTCACTCCTGTAGATTGTCTCATCGCCATTGTTGATGAGACCCACCACAGTCGTGTCATCCGCAAACTTAATGAAGAGATTTGAGCTGGATGTTGGTGTGCAGTCGTGGGTCAGCAGAGTGAAGAGGAGGGGGCTCAGCACACATCCTTGGGGGTCCCCCGTGTTCAATGTGATGATGCTGGAGGAGTTGCTGCCGACCCGTACAGCCTGTGGTCTCCCCATCAGGAAGTCCAGCAGCCAGTTGCACAGGGAGGTGTTGAATCCCAGCTGGTCCAGTTTATGAATGAGCTGCTGAGGAATGATTGTGTTGAATGCTGAGCTAAAGTCTATGAACAGCATTCTGACATATGAGTCTTTTGTCTCCAGGTGGGTGAGGGCTAAGTGGAGGGCAGTGGAGATGGTGTCATCGGTCGAACCGTTGGACTGATATGCAAACTGGAAAGGGTCCAGGGTGGGGGGAGGGCAGATTTGATATGCCGCATGACTAGCTGCTCGAAGCACTTCATGAGGATGGGAGTGAGTACAACCGGGCGGTAGTCATTGAAGCAGGATGGAGACGGCTTCTTCGGGACCGGGATGATGGTGGTGGCTTTGAGGCATGTGGGGACAACAGCCTGGCTCAATGAGATGTTGAAGATGTCTGTAAAGACATCTGTGAGCTCCTTGGCACAGTCTCTCAGGACACGACCAGGAATGTTATCAGGACCTGGGGCTTTCCATGCATTTGTCATCCTGAGAGCTCTCCTCACACTGTCTGGGGACAGCATCAACACCTGGTCGCCAGGAGGTGGTGGGGTCTTCTGTGCCGTGGTGCTGTTGTCTGCCTCAAAGTGAGCGAAGAAGTCGTTCAACTGATTCAGCAGAGAGGTGGAGTTATCACAGGTCTGCGGTGAGGGCTTGTAGTCTGTGATGGTCTGAATCCCCCCCCCACAGGTTCCTGGTGTCTCTGCTGTCGTTGAAGTAGTCAGCAATGTTCCTGGAATACTGTCTCTTGGCCACCCTGATGCCTTGTGACAGGTTGGCCCTAGCTGTCCTCAGGCCCACCTCATCCCCAGCTCTGAAGGCAGTGTTCCAAGCCCTCAGGAGCCTGTGGACTTCCCCTGTCAGCCATGGCTTCTGATTTGCCTGAATGGAGATGGTTCTGGTGACTGTAACATCATCCATGCACTTCCTCACGTAGGCAGTGATGGTCTCCGTGTACTCCTGGAGATCTGTGATGTTGTTGTAGGTGGCCGCCTATCTGAACATGCTCCAGTCAGTGGTGGAAAAACAGTCCTGGAGTGCCTCTGAGGACCCCTCTGGCCACACTCGTACTTGCTTTGTAGCTGGTTTGGTGACTTTAACCAGTGGCCTGTATGCTGGCATTAGCATAACAGTGGAGTGATCTGAGGCCCCAAGGTGGGGGAGGGGGAGGGCTTTGTAGGCACCTTTATGCATGGTGTAAACATTGTCCAGAGTATTGTTTCCACGTGTGGGAAAGTTGATATGTCCATAGAGTTTTGGAAACACGCTCCTGGGGTTTGCATGGTTGAAATCCCCAGCCAGGATGAGGAAAGCATCTGGGTGGGCTGTCTGCTGCTCACTGATGTGCTGATAGAGTTCATTCAGTGCTTCACTCCTCTTGCTATTGGAGCCGGGAGGGATGTATATTGCTACCAGCAATATGGCTGTAAATTCCCTTGGCAGATAGAATGACTGGCACTTAATAATTATAAACTCCACCAGTGGTGAGCAGTGTTTGCAGACCATGACAGCATCATGGCACCAGGCATCACTGATGTAAACACAGAGTCCTCCACCGCAAGTCTTCTCCCCCTCAACTAGCGTGCTGTCTGACCGGTAGCATGTTAGCTGGGCTAGCTGAATGGCACAGTCCGGGACGCTGTTGTTAAGCCATATTTCCACAAACACAAGGACACAACACTCACTCACAGACTTAGAAGATGAGCGGAGTAGGCAGACATAATCCAGCTTGTTGTCCAGCGAGCGTATGTTGGCCAGAGTGATGGTAGGGATAGCTGGCTGGTGAGGGCTAGCCGCTAGCCTAGCCCGGATACCTCCATGCTTGCCCCTCTTCTGCTTCCGCATGTTCCGCCTGTGGCGCTTCCACTGTGGGCTGGATGCAGGAGTGGGGGTCAGTGGTTGAGCAGGCCTCCGGTGCAAACCGTAGTCGCATAGCACTTCCACATCTGCTGGATTTATATCCATGGATATAGTTCTGTGGATGTCAAGCAGAAACTCACAGGAGTATGTGCGCCTTAAGACTGATGGACACGACAAAGACGAACAGATACCATACCTGCCAACCTGTACGCATCTTGCGTAGCCGCTACGAATTTTTACCTCATTGTACGAGTGTACGTTTTCACATTAAAAAGTACGCATATCGTCCGAACTCGCATTTCAGTCAAGTTCTAGCTGAAGTTGATACCACTGATCTGGGAGAAAACTCAAAGCCAGAATGGAACGCTTTGCCCAATCCCCCCGGCCCTCTTCCAGAGCATGTGGCTCTGCCCTCTTCACCCCTCCCCTTCCTCCTTCGCGTCTCTGACTTGAGTGCAGCAGTGCAGCCAGAGGTCAGGTGGCTAGAGCGAGTCAGGGATTGAAACGTTGGTTAGAGAAGAGAGATTTCATCGATAGTCAACAATCCATTCTGCAAAGATCACTGGAAAGGTGAAAACATTAGGTCAGCCCAATAAACCGACATTGTTAACCCCTCGTGAACGTTATACCAGGGCTTTCCACTAAGGCCCACTTTACACAGGGATGGTCTGAAACAAAAACGCAAAAGTCTGTTTTCGTTCTCACTTTTTTCCGCGTCTACACGACCGTTTTCAAGGAGGAAATCTGCGTCTATATGGTGACACATAAATGTGTGGAATTCAATTGGATGTTGTAATAGAGTGTGCCGAGCGGATGGAGTAGTCAGTCAGAATGATGAGCAAAACAAGGAAAATTCTTGTACAAAAATAGTTTTCTTTTTATTCTTAAGCCGGCAGTTAACACAAACAGGACAAACAAACAAAAAAAAAAAAACACTGATGACAAAACCAAACAAAAAAAAAAAAATCTGGGACAAAATGCCCACGCAAGCTAGGCTACTCTGGCATTACTCACACAGAGCTCAAGTCATGCGTCCTCTCCCTGCCGAGGCCATCTCCCCCGAATGAACAGTGCAGCGCATATTTAAAAGACTACATCACAGTCTTAACACAATTAAAATCAACACATCTAGACAGATTTTAACAGTTCTAAACATTTTCACTGCATGCATTTCACTCCTACAACAATGTGCAGACCTTAAATATTACAACAAACACTTACGTAAGATTTTTAGACCATTTCTCTCCGCTCTAATGAGCTGCTTTCCCGCGCATCGAGGAAGAAACCTTGAAAGCGCTTTCAGACCTGCGTTCTGGTTTGGTCCCGCACCCGGAAGACTACAGCAGGTAAATGGCTACAAATATTTCTGGCTGATGTTAGATAAACTCTAGCAGAAAAGGATTCAGATGTTAAATGTGCGCACTTAATGAATCTTTACACGCTATTGTTTATAGTGAAAACTAATAAATGCTTGCACTTTTTAAACCTGTGTCGCGTCTTTTACTATGAACACATGTACCAAACATTTCAGGTTTACATATCTAAAAGTTGTAACAAATGTACCCGTAACAAAACATACTTGTAAAGCCCCCATTACCAAACCCACAACAAACATACAACACAGATTGTATTTGGAATGTCTTTGCAACTGTGGTTTAGTCCATTGCACTTGACCATTGAAACATGACCAGCGGGAGGAACCGCTGTTTAGTGACAGACGCATTGCGCTCTGTCACAGATGTGCATGCCAGGCGGCTAGGTGGTGCTGTGAAAGACCTCCGCTATGTCTGCATGCATGCGCAACGTCTTCCGTCTTGTCTGATCTGCACATCTGTGCCGCGAAAACTTTGACTACTCTGGCTATGGTAAGTAAGAAAGTAAGTAAAAAAGTAAGCGCATTCTATACCCGCCTCTGTTCATTAACGGTATATGTGCAGATTCGGTATAGATGTTCGAAGGACTCCTGGACATTTATTAAAGCTGCCAGAGCAGCTTGAAGGTCCGTTGGATCGATGTAATCAGACGTGCTCTTACTTTTTTACTTTCTTACTTCCCGGGCTGGCATGTACAGTATATGACATATGTATGATGTAAACGCATACCCGACATGAGCAGATCCGAGCAGAGTTTCGCGTATTGGGTAGTTTAGACGGATATGCAACAGGGGCTGTTTTTAACTTATCCACTTTGAAAGGCGTTTTCAATTTTTTCCATTTTTCAGCCTCGGAAACACCGTCCCCGTGTAGACGAAAGGCACTTCCGATAAAATATTTAGTCATTTTTACCCGACAGTGTCCTCGTGTAAACGGGCCCTAAGGCTCATACTAGTCAGCCATGGGGGGGTGAGAGAGAGAGAGAGCAAGCAGCCCCACCCCTCTCTGCTCCCTGAGTGCAGCCCCGCCCCTCTCTGCTCCCTGAGTGGAGCTCGTCGCCTTTGTAACGGTGCTCGGTGCAGGGAAGAGACACAATATGACAAGCAAAGAGCGCTTTTTCTCAGAGTTCCCTCTCCTCGAACAATGGGGATTTACACGGAAACGAAAGGAGGTACTGACAAAATTCTTTCACATTGAGTGCTACAAGGCTCCCATGAACACATTGATGTAATTTTTTTGTCCCTAGTTTAAAAAATGTGGACACTAGAGTGAGTTAAAAACAAGTGACTTTTCTGATTTTGCAGTAAAAGCGCTGCCAGGTTTATAATGGGAGTCTATGGGGCAGCGCGCCTGTCCTCTCCTTACTTTCAGGCTTCTCATTCAAAAACTGTAAATCCTATTGCTCAGGTAGAAACATTGTGTGAATCAAGACAAGTGTGACTACAACTTTTGAGAAAATTATGTGTGTAGAGTGAAAATTGTGGCTGAAAACACAGTTTAAATGAGAAAGTTAGAGCTTTTTTTTTTCAAGCTGCCTCCACTCTAAACTCCTGAGCTCCACTGGTGTGTAACGCAATAGACACCCATTATAAAGCCGGAATTTCTCCAGGTGTGCTCATGGTGTTTGATCTGTGACTGATCAAAAAGTATAGAACCTAGCAAAAAAGTTGAATGCCAGATCCACACAGGAGAATTTTGTCTCTGTTTTAAAGTTTGAATCATGTCTCTAGGTGAAAGACAAAATAAGCGTTATCTCTGCTTCTGTTCCCTCCGATGTCGCCTCCGACGGCCCCGACACACTACTGCCTCCGCTGAGTGCGCGCACACACCGCATGTCGGGGCCACGGATGAGTTACTCTCCCTTGGTCAACGAAGTTGGCGGGGAATTTGTGGTTATTATCGGTACAAACAGCGCGAATCACAACTTAAATGAGTGCGGTTCAGTTTGACATTATTGTCAGTCCGTTAGATAAACATTTAATTTTATTAAAATCGAAAATTAATATTTAGAGCCTGTGGGCTACAAAAATAATAGTCATTAAAGTAGCCGGCTGGACTTAATTGTGTAGTCGGCTGTATGGCCGGCAGCCGGCGCTTGTGGAAAGCCCTGGTTATATTCGTTCACCAACTCAATATGCTGCAATACTTCAGGCTTTCCCACATGCATGTTTCAGACAGAAACTGAACATATGGAGCCCGAACCGAGCGACAAACGTGTTCGGAAACCCCAAAGATTTCTGGAAAGCTATCGGGAGAGGTGGCCTTGTCTCACACGGTCGCAGTTACCCAGCCACGCATTCTGCACGGTGTGCAAGATTGATATAGACATCAGTCACCAAGGAGCAACAGGTATGCTAACACCGTCCCACACACGCCCATTAAAGTACTGCAATAAGAAGTTTTAGCTAACTGGAAGGCAGTGCGTAACACTTTTACTGTTATGCACGGCCTTCCTATATTTGTAACAGAAACGGTTGTGTTTCACGTGTACTCAAGAGCTTCCTAGCCGTTATTTTGTGCATTTACAACACCAACAGTACAGGCTAGTTCTTCATTTAACTTTGAAGCTGTCACTCGAGGTTGCATATTCAATGCAGTAACCAACGAAACCTGATTACAATTCCTCTCGCGCTCTCATTGAATCACTATGATAAGTACCACTTTATTGATGTGCTCAACAAAACGTAGCATGTCGTATATCTTAAGGGCAGTCGGTAACTTCTGTCAATGGTAGCCTAGAATGTTTGCAGATGATGTGAAGTCGAAAATTGGTCATCCCTCTTATGAAAAAAACTGCGTGGTACTGCAGTATCAAATGCTTTTTTCTACAGTATTACTGCAGTAAATGCAATATTTCAAATGCAAATGCAATAGTTTGCACATGAAAAAGGCATACTACAAAATACTGCAGTGTACTGTATAATGCAATATTTTGGACGTGTGTGTGTGGGGGGTCTGCACAGTGCAGGAAAAAAATGTCAGTTTCCCATTTATACACTGCATGTCCCATAAGGGCCTTATAAAAACCTGGGTCTGTAATGTTTGTTGTGCTTTTCAAAATGGAAGGAAGTTCCCAAGAGCCATCAATAACAGTTTCCCAAAGTCTATCAATAGGAATGTTTTACAAAACTGGACTATGTTCCCAAGGTCAATCAATAAAACTGGATTGAAAGTGTGTTTTTGGTCTGCTGGTTGTGGTCTGTGGGGGCGCATGTGCGCCGGGTTGGGGTGAGGTTGACGCGGGGGGGGGGGGGGGGGGGGGGTACTCATGAAATTGTAAAATTGTACTCATAAAATTTTTTCAAGGTTGGCAGGTATGAGATACACGCTGTTTTAAAACACAAAAAACACCGTTCTGTCGGGACGGAGAGGAGCCGCTGCATGTGTACACGCCGCCATCTTAAAACAATAATGAGCACCTGTTGCTCATTTACTCTCATCAAATTTAGTATAAATTCCCCACTCATTAACTCACTTCTTTGCTAAGTCTTGTTTGTGGTTTCTCTGGTTTCTCTCTTGTTTTGCCTCTTTGTAAACTATTATAAAACATGCAATATTGGAATAAAATGTTCTACTCGGTTTGATCAATAATGTCTGTTACTGAAAATAAGTAAATATGAAGGAATGTAGTCCTGCGATGACCTGCTGACTTATCCAGGGTGTACCCCACCTCTCGCCCATAGTCAGCTGGGGATAGGCTCCAGCTCACCTGCGACCCTGTACAGGATATGTGGCTACAGATAATGGATGGATGGATGAAGGAATGTAATATTTAAAACCCATTCTGTACTTTTTTTTGAGAACTTTATTTCAAACAGTCAGTGAACATTCACAAGAAAGACAAAAGGGACAGATTAAATGAACTAAAGAAAAAAATAAAATAAACAGATAATAATAATAATAATAATAATAATAATAATAATAATAATAAACACATGATAATAAAACAAAAAATAAAGCAGTAAACGCAAGGTTACTGAATAAAAAATCAAGTAAAGACATTAAACATAGTGCACATATTAATAGTTTTAGCTGTTTTTTTTTTTTTTTACAGGGGAACCTGTTGCAATGTTCTGCTCCAATTCTCTCCTGAGCACCAAGAAATGAAGCTTCTTGTTTGAGAATTTGTAATTATGAATGTGAAATTTGGTGAGAAGTAAGATCAGACTGATGAGGAAAAATGCATTATTGTCCTTATTACTGTGAACATAACAAGCAAATAGAACATTCCTATAGTAAAGAATAAAGTCACAGAGAAGATTAACAATAAAGGAGTTAATGTCTTTCCAACCAAACTTTACATGTTTCACTTCCTGCATTTACTTTCAAGTGAAATGTCATCCTGCGGGTCACACGTTAACTTGCTCCTCTATGATGGCTGTGTTTCTGGTTCTCTTTGTGTAGTAGGTTTAATTGGTGTGGTATGAAAGAACAAGACCATAGACGAGAATTTAAATGCTAACTTAATGTCTATTATTTAAACATGGAAGATCATTATTACAACCAGCAATTGTGGGTGTGTTCTGAAACCCCTTAACAGAAAGGAGATAAAAAAAAAGAGCAATAATCCATGTCATTATGTGGGTGGAGGAATGCTATATCTGTCAAAACACACCTTCAGCTTCATCAGGTTAGTAACACACCTCAACAGGCACTCACACACCTTTACTAGACTGCAAGCAATGACACGTTCTTTTATTTATTTAATAATTTATTTTGATACCTTTCATTTTGAAGCTACAGGGCAGGGACTAAAAGCCCATTTTTTGCCCTTGAGGCAAATGCTGTGTAATATCTTGCTACCATATAATTACAGGACAGGTATTTCATATGAAGTGTGACGTACATAGGGCAGGGACACAAACATACAAAAGGAATTTGAAAAACAGGTATTGATTACGGCTCATAAACCAGAGAGTTAAGAATGTTTCTTGGTCAATTGTGAGAATAGATTACCAAAAAAAACGCACTGTGTAATAATTTACTAAAGATCATACTGATTTTTGAACAGTGAAAGCAACTCCTCTGTAAAAATCAACAACTGATATTAAATAAGCACAGTAATATGATCTATAACAGGATGTTCCTCTCAGAAATTCAGCACTAGACTCTTGAACTTTGTATCGATACTTATATTTTATTACGTACATTTTTCTGTTTTGTGAATATTTCTACCATACTCTATTATAAACCTTTCTTTCAGCTATAACTTTTTACAACACTGCATTTTTACTCGAATACATTTTCCCCAACACCATTGTTATTTCCTGCACATTCACTCTTTATTTCAATAAAGATTGGATAAATTCGGTAAGCTTTTTTCTTGGCGCTTAAGATCAGCGTCAATTCATAATGTTCACCTGAGCAGACTCAAAAAAACTGAATCAAAGAGTCAAATCAAAGAGTCAGTTACAAGAACCAAATCAATTGCTCTCTGCTTTTGACCTCAATAGGAAAAAAAAACCAACAAGAAAGATGACTGAGGTAAAAATAAATCCGGGCTCAACATTAAGTCTTTAATCCACTGCAAGATTTTCCACTTGTCCTGACCGTAACCTTTTTATTACGATGTATTTATTAGTTCAGTGAAAGGAAAGTGAGAAACAACGTTTATCAAAAAGCAGGTATAGTTATCCCCTCCTAGAACTGCCACCTTATTGTGGTGGAGGGGTTTGTGTGCTTGAATGATCCTAGGAGCTATGTTGTCGGGGGCATTACGCCCCTGTTAGGGTCTCCCAAGGCAGACAGGTCCTAGGTGACAGGCCAGACAAAGAGCAGTTCACCAAAGCCCCTTATGGATAACAATCGATCAAGGACCGTGATGTTGCCCGGTATGGCACAGCTGGGGCCCCACCCTGGAGCCAGGCCTGGGGTTGGGGCTCGTATGCGAGCGCTTGGTGGCCGGGCCTTTGCCTACAGGGCCCTAAAGCGGTGACGTGGGCCCGACCTCCTGTGGGTTCACCACCCACAGAGGTAGCCGTAGGGGACTGGTGCAGTGTGAATTGGGCGGCAGTTGAAGGCAGGGGCCTCGACGACCTGATCCCCGAACACAGCAGCTAGCTGCTGGGACATGGAATCTCACTTCGCTGGGGGGGAAAGAGCCTGAGTTTGTGTGGGAGGTTGAGAGGTACCGGCTAGAGATAGTCGGGCTCACCTCCACGCACAGCTTGGGCTCCGGAACCCAGCTCCTCAAGAGGGGCTGGACTCTCCAATTCTCTGGAGTCGCCCATGGTGAACAGCGGAGGGCTGGTGTGGGCTTGCTTATAGCTCCCCAGCTCAGCTGCCATGTGTTGTAGTTTACCCCAGTGAACGAGAGGGTCGCCTCTCTGTGCCTTCGGATTGGGGAGAGGGCCCTTGCTGTTGTTTGTGCCTACAGACCAAATAGCAGTATAGAGTATCCAGCCTTCTTGGAGTCCCTGGGAGTGGTACTGAGAGGTGCTCAGACTGGGGACTCCATTGTTCTACTGGGGGACTTCAACACTCACGTGGGCGATGACAGTGATACCTGGAGGGGCGTGATTGGGAGGAACGGCCGCCCCGATCTGAACCCGAGTGGTGTTTTGTTATTGGACTTCTGTGCTAGTCACGGTTTGTCCATAACAAACACCATGTTCGAGCATAGGGGTGTCCATAAGTGCACGTGGCACCAGGACACCTTAGGTTGGAGGTCGATGATCGACTTTGTTGTCGTTTCACACTCGGGTGAAGAGGGGGCTGAGCTGTCAACTGATCACCACCTGGTGGTGAGTTGGATCCGCTGGCGGAGGAGGAAGCCGGACAGACCTGTCAGGCCCAAACGTATGGTGAGGGTCTGCTGGGAACATCTGGCCGAGCACTCTGTCGGGGAGGTCTTTAACTCCCACCTCCGGGAGAGCTTCTCCCAGCTTCCGAGGGAGGCGGGGGACATGGAGTCTGAGTGGACCATGTTCTCTGCCACCATTGATGGCACAGCTGTTCGGAGCTGTGGCCACAAGGTCTCTGGTGCCTGTTGTGGTGGCAATCCCTGAACCCGGTGGTGGACACCGGAAGTAAGGGATGCCGTCAAGCTGAAGAAGGAGTCCTATTGGGCCATGTTGGCCTCCGGGACTCCTGAGGCAGCTGACGGGTATCGGCAGGCCAGGCGTGCCGCAGCTCGGGCAGTTGAGGAGGCAAAACTTGGAACTGGGAGGAGTTCGGTGTGGCCATGGAGGAGGACTATCGGTTGGCCTCAAAGAAATTCTGGCAAACCATCCGGTGCCTCAGGAGGGTTAGCAGCACTCTGCCAACACTGTTTACAGTGTGGGTGGGGAGCTGTTGACCTCGACTAGGGATATTGTTGGGCGGTGGAAGGAATACTTCAAGGATCTCCTCAATCCCACCGTCACGTCTTCCATTGAGGAAGCAGAGGCTGATGACTCAGAGGTGGACTCGTCCATTACCCAAGCTGAAGTCACTGAGGTGGTTAGCAAGCTCCTCGGTGGCAAGGCACCGGGGATGGCTGAGATCTGCCCCGAGTATCTCAAGTCTCTGGATGTTGTGGGGCTGTCTTGGCTGACACGCCTCTGCAACATCGCGTGGTGGTTGGGGACAGTGCCTCTGGAGTGGCAGACTGGGGTGGTGGTCCCTCTTTTTAAGAAAGGGGACCAGAGAGTGTGCTCCAATTATAGGGGAATCACACTTCTCAGCCTCCCAGGGAAGGTTTACTCCTGGGTACTGGAGAGGAGAATTCGGCCAATAGTCGAACCTCGGATCCAGGAGGAACAATGCAGTTTTTGTCCTGGTCGTGGAACACTGGACCAGCTCTATACCCTTCATAGGGTGCTCGAGGGTTCATGGGAGTTTGCCCAACCAGTCCACATGTGCTTTGTGGATCTGGAGAAGGCATTCGACCGTGTCCCTCGTGGTATTCTGTGGGGGGCGCTTCGGGAGTATGGGGTTCAGGGCTCTTTGCTAAGGGCTGTCCGGTCCCTGTACGAACGGAGCAGCAGTCTGGTTCGCATTGCCGGCAGTAAGTCAGACCTGTTCCCAGTGCATGTTGGACTCCGGCAGGGCTGCCCTTTGTCACCGGTTCTGTTCATAATCTTTATGGACAGAATTTCTAGGTGCAGCCAGGGGCCGGAAGGAATCCTGTTTGGGAACCACAGGATTTCATCTCTTCTTTCTGCGGATGATGATGTCCTGTTGGCTTCTTCAAACCAGGACCTTCAGCATGCACTGGGGTGATTTGCAGTCGAGTGTGAAGCGGCTGGGATGAGAATCAGCACCTCCAAGTCCGAGGCCATGGTTCTCGACCAGAAAAGGGTGGCTTGCCCTCTCCAGGTTGGTGGAGAAGTCCTGCCTCAAGTGGAGGAGTTTAAGTATCTCGGGATCTTGTTCACAAGTGAGGGAAGGATAGAGTGTGAGATTGACAGGCGGATCAGTGCGGCCTCCACAGTGATGTGGTCACTTTACCAGTCTGTCGTGGTGAAGAAGGAGCTGAGCCAAAAGGCAAAGCTCTTGATTTACTGGTTGATCTACGTTCCGACTCTCACCTATGGTCATGAGCTTTGGGTAATGACCGAAAGAACAAGATCGCGGATACAAGCAGCCGAAATGAGTTTCCTTTGCAGGGTGGCTGGGCACTCCCTTAGAGAGAGGGTGAGAAGCACAGTCACTTGGGAGGAGCTCGGAGTAGAGCCGCTGCTCCTCCACACCGAGAGAAATCAGCTGAGGTGGCTCAGGCATCTCTTTTGGATGCCTCCTGGACGCCTCCCTGGGGAGGTGTTCCAGGCATGTCCCCCTGGGAGGAAGCCCCGGGAAAGACCCAGGACACGCTGGGGGGACTATGTCTCTCGGCTGGCCTGGGAACACCTCAGTGTTCTTCCTGAGGAGCTGGCCGAGGTGTCTGGGGAAAGGGAAGTTTGGGCTTCCATGCTCAGACTGCTGCCTCCATGACCCAGCCCCGGATAAGTGGAAGAAGACAAGATGAGAGGTATAGTTATGATAATCATTATGCTTTAATGATTTATAATTTTTCAATAAAACTCAAACTTTAATTCAAACAAAAACTACCCAATGTCCCATTATGGTGTGTGTGTTGTTCCAACGTGTTACCTGATATGCAGTTTTAAGAGTTGAAGAGGATTGTCATCTTTTTCACTTTCTTTTGGTGAAATAAAACCAAAAGAAAATGAGTTGGACATGATGAGGGGGACAGACTCATGTTATGAATGAAAATAAACCGTGAGTGAATTCAGCACTGTTGAAAAAATCCCCCAAAATATTTTACGATATTTGTGATTGTTAATGTGAACCATGCAAAAGAAAAATACAACGAATGTCCAAATGAAACGAAGGTTCACCACAGATACAGGCTTGTAGTACTCGAGTCTGACTCATGCCCTAATTTTAATGACTTGTGACTCGACTTGGACTTGAGCACTGATGACTCGGATTTGGACTCGGACTCATGCTTTAACTGCATTCGGACTTGTAAATTGGAGACGAGGACTCAGATTTTTTCTTAATTTGTTGTAACATGCCATAATAATTTGGTATAAGATATTCATATCTACATTGATTTTTATACTAATTTTGTGCAAGAGAATGCACATTCACCTGTTCATACGTCATGTTCAGGAACAAACTATCATTAATGGCGCTAAAACGCCTGGACAGACGGCCCTAGGATTGTCCGCTTTGCTTATACAGACTTCTCTTGCAGTGGGAAAAAACACACTGCTGTGTGTTCCATATGTAGAAGAACTATCGAGGAGACGATGGGGACAACCTCGAACTTCAATCGTCATTTGGTAAGGCTCCACCCAGAGAAGGAAGTGACATCCTATGTTCATTGCTCTGTTGATAGTGTGCGGGGCTTGCTGAGTGATGAACTAGTGAGTGTTAACCCTCTCTCATGTTATTTGCCCTGTTGATAGTGGGCAGGGCTTGCTGAGCAATGAACAAGCTTTTTATCTGTAGCCCGTTAACTAAAATGGGGCAGTCGAGCAGCAATGTTAGTCCAACACAGTACACTTTCACATAAAGGCAGCAACAGACACCGTCACATGGTGCGGATGGAGGCTTGTTCTTGGACTCGACTCGGATCAGTAGTGGACTTGACTTGGACTCGACTTGAAATTTTCTTTAATGACTTTGACTTGACTCAGACTTGAACACTGGGGACTCGAGACTGGACTCGGACTCAAGGTTTAGTGACTCGACTACAACACTGCACTGATATTTACTTTAATGAGGTATTTAATCACCATTTCTCTGATTTTGATGAAGTCTAATAATCTGTCATTAGATATTATGACGTGGTTATTTTTACACACACCTGCTGCACTCGGCTTCCCTGGGATTTTGTAAACAATAACACGGCCGGATCACTAAGAGGATCAAACTAGGTGGGTTTTTTTTTTTTTTGGAAAGTTATTGACGTAACTCTGGAATAATTACTATAAAAATGGTGATTTTCAACAACTATTCGACTCGTCCCGGTGGACAGGCAGATGGGGATTTGACTTGTCCAGACCGAACATTCGGTTGTCCCAGACAGTTGGACTACCATTAATGTCGAGCCCTGTAAATAAATAAATACATACATAAATAAATAAAATTTTAAAACTTGCTAAAATTTGTATTACTATTGTTTTAATGTCAGTTTGATCATTTATCTGTAGGTGGAAAGTTGTTGACCTTTTAACAATTAATTTTAGCTATTTTCCATCACTAGTTGGCTAGCTAACATCTTTACAGGCTGAAAAGTGGCATTAGCACATGAGCTAAGTCCCTACCTGCTACCTGAAATATGCTAGCAAAGGTATTGATGATCAAATATGTTTCATGGCTGATTGTATGCACATTTTATGCTTTAATAATCCTTACAGAAATCCTCCTGTGAGCTCGTACCGGCTAGCTGCCCGGCGTTAGCCGCCTCTGAAGGGTTCAGTGGAGACAATGAAGTGTGCTGCATACAGTTCTGTTCTCGATCTCTGTGGAGATTTATCATGATTTTGTGGTGAAATTGTGGTGAACTATTTATTATGACCAACGTGTATTTACCTGCCCCGGTAATGGACTCGTGTGTGATGTTGTAGATTCTGTGTTCATGCAGTGAACTGATCTGCAGATGAAGTGTAACCTGAGCAGGTAAAGTGGAGCTCGGAGAACAACAATCCACTTTATTTTCACTGATTGTAGAGACACTAACCCCAAACAAGACATTATAGAAATAAATACTTCCTCGCTCAATTCAACACATCATATTTTTTTATTTAGGAAAAAATATTTTTTAAAAACTGATGTGATTATTTAAAGAAAAATAACAACAATGACAACAACAAGTGTCCTATTTTTGTCTCTATCACAAAAGTAAGGTATAAAACTGCAGCATTAAAGATAATATTGTTATTTTCTTTGGTATATGACATACAATAAAACATAACATAATAATATGGTGTGTTAGTATAAACACACAGGTGATTGTAGGAAATCATGCGCTCTGATTGGTTGAGAGATTCAGACTATTCCTCGATAATCACCTCGAGTGACTCGGCAAAATGGCGTCCAGTCACTTCATCACCGTAAGTGAGGAAGAATTACAGATGATGAAAGAAAATGCTGTTCCTAAAAGCACTAAAGATGCTCTGAGGTTTGGTCTAAAACTATTCAAAGGGAAGGTGGGACTGGGATTCATTTTATCAATTTCAACACAAAGGATTTTATGTGACTCGGCGTAGATCAGTGACACAAGTCTGCGCCGCAGAGTTATTACGCTTACGTGAAGATTTAAATTATTTTTAATATGATTTATTTTTGAACTAATCACCTGTGTATTTATACTAAAACATTTATCCACCTCAGGCTCGGTGAATATCAGTGAATAATAACCTCGACCTCGACTTCAGTGATTAATTGTTAAATACCATAATAAGAGTGTAGCTTTTTATTACATAAAGTCTTAACTTTAATTAAAAAAAGAAAGATTACGATTGAAGTATTTCCAGACATGGTCTTCTGTAATTAAAGTTCAATTTTAAAGTCCTCGAGTTTGCAGGTGATTTCAGAGAACTGACGCGCAGCAGTGTTTATCGATTATTGATTCCCTTTCTGCTTACATTCATACTTAATTCAAGTGATTAATTTAATAGTTCAGGGTGTACATACTACTACTAGAAATAATACTACTACTAAGAGGAAGAATAGTAAAACATCTGCTTATGAAACAGCTAAACCCAAAAAGTAAGAAAAAAAAAAACCCTTTGAGGTCCTGTGTGTGATTATTGAGAAGACAGAAATAAAGAAGTAATGAGCGAGTAATTGTCTGTGATTTGACCAACAAGCGGGTGACTCATAAAATTCCACAAAGTTTATGTACTCAGGAAATTCTTTGTGAGATGTTTTATCCTTTAGCTCCTTCTCGCTCGTCCTGGAGGCTGCTCTCAATCAGGTCCTGTAGGTAGGAGAAGGTGGGTCTGTCCTCGCTGTTGAACGCCCAGCACTGCATCATCATGCTGTACACCTGGATGACAGGTAAGAGCTCAGCTGTTACTCAGAATCAGATCCTCTTCTTAGATGCTAACTCTGAGAATGTCATGTGATCGTTTTCCGGTTCATGTATAACTGACTTCTCTGGAACTGAACCTTTGCATTACGTCTGTGTGCCATTATGAGTCTGGCTCTTCTGCAGTTTTCTCCTTTATCACTTTGTAATTATCGAATTTGGTTTCAACAGTAATTATATCATGATTAGTGATTAAAAAAAGCTTAAGGTGTAACCATAGCGATGCACAAACACATTATCATGCTCTCCATGTCAGTGACGTGTACGTCCTACTTTACATGAGTGACAAGGAACGCAAAGACATGGTGAAGTTACATTCATTCAGTTAATCTCAAACCTGCTGACTGCTGAACACAGCTACAGGTTTTAATTCCACAATAAAACAGTGTACTGGATGTCGGTTACCTCACTAGCAAGTGCATCACAAAATTATAGCATTTAACCAAATCAGATAACTTCCTCTGGAGGCATAATGTATATAATAAGTGCATAGTATGTCACTCGTGAGGAAATCAATTGTTTTGATAAATTTGGGGACTTTTTGTTTGTGAATGTGTTGATATAATAAAAAGAAAATCGCATGTTGGCTTGAAGATGTTTATGTTCTTGTGTTGAAAAACTCGCATTTTTCATATGAAATACATTGCGGATCTGAGTGACATATTTGCTGATATTTCACTCTGATGACGTCACTCCCAGTGTTTTCTCGCTGACTAGACGCGCGTTATCAAAATGGCGAGCCAGTTCAAAATTAAAATTCTTTTGATTAGCTTGTGTATTTTTTTGTGGATGTGCCCATATCCATATCTGCTAGTGGCTGTCCATCGCTAGCAATGATGACTGCTTCATTAGGATGCGCAGAAACACAGATGGGCCGCGAGGCCTGCATCAGAGTGCACCAGACTTGTTCTCCTCTCCTAATGAAGCGCCTTGCACGGTAAGGTAAGACAAATGATGTCATGCCCCCATCACGTTGTCTCTCTGGACCTCCAGACCTGATGTCAAGTGATGCACAAAAGTGCCACAGACCTGGTGGGTATGGCAGTCGCTCCGCAGTGACAACTGACTTGCCGAGTGATGCCATCTGTTGGCCATTTGAGTGGCTCTTCCACATGCCATCTGGCGGTGTGCCATTGACCCTGTTGGGTTCACCTACCACACTGCACCGAAAAGTTAAATAGTACATTGGTGATGTACTATTTAACCCATAGCTGGAACCCAGGCAGGTGCTACCACTCTGGGATAGAGCAGACCTGGAAGCAATGGTGATTAAGGGGTAACTCCACTTTCCCCAATATTCAAGTCCTCCTGGACCTGAGACTCACCACCGGCTGCAGTTTAAAGTCAGACCCAGGACTATTATATGTGTCCATATAATATAAAGAACATTACACTGTGGTGCGAAGATATGAAGTTTATCTTCTCATGTTGAAAAATATATACATTCACCACTTGAAGATAAAATTCATATCTTCACACCACTGTGTAACATCCTCGATATATAGGATAGGCTAATAGGTTTTAGAATATTGAACTAAATACTTTTATTTCTAATCAATCTGGATGCTGAATAATGAAGTTAATATCAGGATTAAGTTTAAATGTTCTTTCACAGTGACAAGTCTCCTGACCAATCAGAAAACAGGACAGAAGAGCTGACGCCCAGATGCCTTTTGATTTCTGCCACTCTGCTGTCTCACACGTGAATGGAGTGATAATGCTCACACCCCATCGGACCTGTTTGCTTAAATTCCTATCAAATTGGTTTGCCCTGATTTTGTGATGTAATCCCATAATCACAATGAGGCGGTTATTTTACACACCCCAGGGTTTATGATTGGAAACTTTAATGTACTCTTTCATCTGTGATCTGGAATGAAGTGTGTTTCTTACTTTTGGTGGACACATGGCAGGCGCTGGGAGCCTCCAGTTGTCCTTCAGGACGTTGTAGAGGTGAACAGCCATCATAGTGCCTTGGACGTCACCTCCGATCCGATGTAGTGACAGCTACATGAGAAAGCATCTTATAATTACATGTTTCACAAGTTTCCATTCATGAAAATAGGACTTGTACACTTTCAATGCTTTTGTTTAGATCTTTGTAATGGAAAAATACACATGCACTACCAGTTAAAAGCTTGGACACACCTTCTGATTCAGTGTTATTCTTTATTTTTATTAATTAAAAGGCACTTCATGTTTTAAAGTAATGATGGATGTCGTTTCTTGGTTACTTGGTTGTTTTGTTCTTGATATAATACGATATGGATTACTACAGGTGTGGAATAGTGCTATTTACTGAGTATTTTTATTATTTACTGTCAACTGTTTGATCTCAAACACATTACTAAGGCAAGATATTCCACTAATGACCTTTTAATGAGACACAACTGTTAATTGGAAAGCGTTCCAGGTGACTTCCTCATGAAGCTGATTAAGATAATGACAATAATGTGCAAAGCGTCATCAAGAGAAACGCTGGATACTTTAAAGAATCTAAAGTATGAAAAATACAGGCTCCTCCTCCCACCATCCTGACGTCATGGGATCATATTTTCCCCAAGCTCATAGAGCATGTTTTTCTTTTTTTTTCTCTGTCACACTTCACAACACAGCAACACCATAACAATCATTATCTGTTGTTACAGCTAAAAGGAAATTATGAAGCAAAATAACACACTTCAGGACTGGTCATGCATTTAAAAATATAAACACACCTGTCATGGTGATCAGAAATCAGAGCAAAAGTACACAAGATTCCTCACATACCCGCTTCGGGTTCCTGCTCAGCTCACAGTAGGAGAACAGCTCGTGTAGAAGAACGCCAAAACTCCACACATCTGATTTGTGGGAAAATTTATACTCTGATAATGATTCTGGTGCGTACCTGAGACAGATTTAGGACAAAACACGTGTTACATGTTGTTTAAAAGACCAGCATGATTCGTGTCAGAGCTTTACAATCTTTTTAAACTCATAATTTCTTCATATTATTTGAAATCTGCTGCAGAATTTTTTATGATAGCTTTTTACCTAATAACGGAGCGCATTTAATGTTAAAGAGATGCTCTTTCTTAAATTTCTACTTTCCTTATATGGGTGTATCTTCCTCTTCTCATTAACACACACCTTGTTTAATTAGCTTCACCCATTTCTTCTTTTCATCTATATATGTCAGGTCAGTGATTCAGCATGGTTTCTCTCAGAGTCACACATTCCTCACGCTGTGATTCGCCGCAGTGCTCTCATGCTTTATTTTACTTTTTTATTTCTATTTTTGTTTGTTTGTTTGTTTGTTTGTTTGTTTTTCCTGTACCTAATTTCCACATCATCATTGTGTTTAGTTGGTTTCTGATGTTGACCCCCTCCCCACCTGCCTCCAATAAAAGAATAAAAAAGCACTCAGAAAGCGCAGACCTCCGCCAAGAATCCTTTAAAAAAATCCGGGATCCAGAAGATGATCTGGATCACCGCCAAAATTTAATGGATTGTTACTTGTACCCAGTCACACCTCTGGAAAAAAATTTCAGAGCAATCCATTCATTACTTTTTCCGTAATGTTGCTAACAGATAAACAAACAAACAAACAAACCAACGCTACCGAAAACATAACCTCCTTGACGGAGGTAATAAAAATAACTAGAATTCATTTCTGGAGAAAATGCCAAAGTGTGCTTGCTCAGGTGCGCCACCATGTCGACCCGGCAAGAGAGGCGACCGCACACCCACACAACAAGTTTTGTGTCAACACGCGAAAGTTTGGCTAAGACACAAGGCGGATTCTCATATGGAGATGACAGGCTGGTTACAGGGACATCCCAGAGCATCACTAACATGAAAATGTAGATGTAATTCTAAATCCATAAAGAGATATGACCCAAAACACGTTTTTGCTCATTGTGGCGCCCTCTAGTGGCCAAAAGACACCAAATTTGATGAGGGTACATGAACTGGTGCTGAAAGTCATCTCAACAAATATGGTCTTGATACGTCAAAGCATTTCTGAGATATGAGCAAAAATACGTTTTTGCTAATTGTGACGCCCCTAGTGGCCAAATGACACCATATTTGATGAGGGTAGTTTGGATGGTGTCCAAAGTCATGCCACTAAATATGGTCTTGATATGTCAAAGCGTTTCTGTGATATGAGCTCACTTCCTGTTTGGTGGCTTCGCCATTGATTTTGATTGGCTGCCACGGGTGAACGCTTCGACATATGAGAGTGAAACAAATATCATTCATTAGGCATGGACTGGAGATCATGTGTGCCAAGTTTTGTGGTGATCAGACAAAACATGTGGCCAGGGTCACTCTACCTTCACTTTGGACAAAATTCAAAATGGCGGAAAGTCTAATTAGGCGGAGAATGACGTCATAGGGTGCGTTGGAATCGTCTAGCTCCAAGGATTCCAACGGCACCAGACTTATGAAAATCGGACATACGGATCAAAAGTTATGTGCATGAACGCATGTAAGACTGTGATCAGTTGGTGGCGCTAGAGCGTGAGATGTACCAACATGAAACTTAATGAAATCAATCAGAGTCCACTCCTCTATCAGTGTACCAAGATTCATGACTTTACACCTTACGGTTTGGCCTACAGAAGGAAAAATCTGTTTTTTGTGTCGCGCACCCATTCATTTCAATGGGGAAAAAATTAATCCTTTAAAAAAATCCGGGATCCAGAAGGTGATCCGGATCACCGCCAAAATTTAATGGAACTCTCAACAGGAACTCTCCACACAGAAATACGGCCCTCATTTTTGGACTTCAGTGACCAACTCTGAACACAGCCATTAATTACAGTTCTTTAAGAAATGTTTCCTAAACACTGTGGCATTTCTGTATCCTGAAGTGTGTATCATGATGATTTGATATGATTTATCCTCAGAGCAGGAACGGTAAATGCAGTACAGTAAAGGAGGAGGACGTGTCGGTGTATCTGTGATCAGTACCAGAAGATGGGACTCTCTCCAGACTGTGAGACTCGATAATACTCTTTATCCAGAGGGACGATCTTAGTGAGGCCAAAATCTGCAATCTTCACCAGTGTGTCACTCGACACCAGGATGTTCCTCGCTGCCAGATCACGATGCACATAACGCAGGTTCTGCAGGTACTCCATTCCCTACACACACACACACACACACACACACACACACACACACACACACACACGCACACAGTATTGCATACGAATAAGAAGAGTGTCCACAATGTGTGTGTGTGTGTGTGTGTGTGTGTATGTGTGTGTGTGTGTGTGTGTGTGTGTGTCTGTACCTTACAGATCTGCGAGGTGAACAGCAGCATTCTCCGTGTGGTGATGATGTGTTTGTTTTTCTCCATGTAGCTGATCAGACTGCCAAAGGGCAGGAACTCCATCACTAACCTCATACTCAAACGTCCTACACACACACACACACACACACAGAGGAAGGTATAGGTGTAATGTGATTATTTCATCATTTCAAACCGTGTGTGTGTGTGTGTGTGTGTGTGTGTGTGTGTGTGTGTGTGTGTGTGTGTGTGTGTGAGACCTGCACTGTAGCAGATTCCTCTGTATTTGACGATGTAGTCACAGTGCAGTGAGCTGATGGTCTGAATCTCTTTCTGGAAGTCGGCCATGTTGGACTGTTTGTTGGACTGCAGCTGCTTCACAGCCACCAGCTCCCCTGTATTATCACCCAGTGGGTCGTACCGACACAGATCCACCCTGCCAAAGTTACCCTACACACACACACACACACACACACACACACACATACACACACACACACACATACATACAGCAACATTATTTTCACTTGCAGCAGTAAAATTGTATTTCTAATCTCTGTAATTTCTACTTAAATAAATTACCACTGATTACATAACAATAATAGAGTATAATCTCATCTCATCTCATTATCTGTAGCTGCTTTATCCTGTTCTACAGGGTCACAGGCGAGCTGGAGCCTATCCCAGCTGACTACGGGCGAAAGGCAGGGTTCACCCTGGACAAGTCGCCAGGTCATCACAGGGCTAATAGAGTATAATGTAGTATAATACTTGGATATTATGTGTTCTGGATATTATGATATTAACATAATAATGCATTAGTCGTCCACATTAGACATCGTAATTAATTGGGATAATGTGCTTCTTTTCAGCTGAAATGCTTCTTTAACAGTAACAGACAGTGCAGTTTAGCGCACTAATAAGTCTAATTATAGTGTAAATACGCAGGTGATTACAGGAAAGTTCAAGTTCAGTCACTCAAATAAACGAAATTTCTGGAACTAAGATAGCAAACTTGACAACACTATATTTACACTTTATTTACAATGAAAATATATACAAACTAAAAAAGCTGGTAGAAACCGTATGTAATGAATGAAATTGAAATGTAAGCCAATCTCTTACAATACACCACAGCACTTGCAAATCCACATGGGACTGAACTGAAATTCACCGCCGCCTGTCTATAGTTGAAACGAGCTGTCAATCAAAGAAAATATCCGGCCGCTTTCACCAATCACCAGTCTCCTCGCGGAAACTGCCATGTCCCTCCCACTGTGAGGCTGGGAGTCCGGTGGGCGGGCGTTTTCGCAGTATTTGTCCAATAACCATCTTGCATTTTGAGATTGAAAAGCGCATAGCTCCCAAATGCCGTTGAAGTGCACTGAGGCTGGGAGTCCGTGGGCGGGCGTTTTCGCGGTATTTGTCCAATAATCGTCTTGCATTTTGATATTGAAAAGCGCAGAGTTCCCAAATGCCGTTGAAGTCCACTGAGGCTGGGCTGCATCGCACTGTCACAAGGGGGAAAAACTCACGCACACATTAGGCGAACTGGGGAAAGTTATAAGGGAATGATTTCGCACTGTAGTTGGGTTGAGCACATATATTTCTATGATTCTGGATCTGAAATTGCAATGTTATAAGGTCAGCTATAACATAAGCCTAGCGCAATTCATCCTACACGATGTTCGTCATTTTTAGAGGAGGCTGAGCCTCCCTCGCTGTCTTAGAGCAATCGCCCGTGGCACTAACCAAGCCATATATCCCATCATACACTGCAGTCACGCTGAAAGAAAAAAAAGTGTGTTGGGATGAACAGATGGAGGAAGAAACACATAAACGGGCATTCGAGTCCAATTAAAAATAGTAAGAGAATAGAAAATAAGCTAAAATAGAATAAAACAGATCAAAGACAAGAATAAAAGTTCCAGTGCAGAGTGAGGAATTAATCAAAAGCCTCAAATGTGATTTAATAAAAAGCAGCAGTGAAGAAAGAAAGAAAGAAAGAAAGAAAGAAAGAAAGAAAGAAAGAAAGAAAGAAAGAAAGAAAGAAAGAAAGAAAGGATTCAGTTTTGATGTAAAAGAAGTGAAAGCTGCAGCAGACATAAAGTACTGTGTATTGATGAATGTGGGAAATACACTCAGTATAATATGGATTTATCACAGAAACACATGCAGGGATTTATTATTTTGAGTGAAAACCCACCAGCTGACTGATCGGTACATTTTAATTGTGTGACAGTAATGATGTAAATACCAGTGGAGTAGTGTCCCAAAGTGCTTTTACATCTTACCAATGAGTAGTCTGGTTAACACCAGACCATATCACAAGTGAAATATGGCCTGGAATCCGCCTATTGAATTTCTCGTAGGGGAGGTGTGGTTTACGATTGTCAACGGCCATTTATTGGACGTTGCGAATGTCTATCATTTGGCCTATACATAGCCCATGGCCAATCATGGCAGTTGTACCTGGTGGCGTAGTTAGAGCGACAAACAAGACGAAGAGGCGAAAGACTGTAACGCCAAACGCTGTTCTTTTTTTAAAACAAACTTTCGCTCTAAACTATTCAGAACAGTGTCTAAAGCTTGATCAAAAGTTTGGTTCGTATCGCTCGCCGCCATGTTAAATGTGATCCGTAAACAGTCCCAAATAAACTACAAGCTTCCGTTTGTCGAGTAGTACGCGTCACCGTCTTTCCACCCCTCCCCACTCTCTGATTGGCTCCCTAACTCAGGCGAGCCTTTCGACCATAGTTTCCATGCTGTCTTTTCAGATCGGAACGATTGTGCAAAGCAGCATGGGATTTCCCAGGCTAACCAATGAGCTCACTGTATTGAGGTTTTTCACCCACGTGACCAAGTCATGTGATGCATCGTTAGGCTGCCATTTTGGACGTCACGGCTCGAATCAGTTTGAATGCGAGGAAGGCGACAAACGAAAAACATAAAAGAAAAAGGAGCGAGATGCAGAAAACACCTTCACTATCCAGCGACGTAGGGCATTTACAGGGCGAGCAGAGGGAGAGGGATTTGCAAAAATTGAGGTTAGCAGGCACGAAGCCCTCGTCTTTACCTGACTTCGGCCCACATGATCTGTATACCTATGTCCTGGGTGCGATTTGCTGGGGGGGATGGTGGGGATCATCCCCCCCTCTGGTTTTTATCTCTGCTGAAAAAAATCCTCGGGGACAACCCCGTCAATAAAACAAACAAACCAAAAAAAAAAAGTTGACATGACAGGCATGTTGTGACACAGTTTTCTATGGTTTACATTGCACTCACTTTCAAAATGACCCGAAGTGGCAGCTTTGATGTTCACGAACGTCCCCAGCAAATAGATACATTGTAGATAATAACAATATCTTTGCGTTCTATGCAGGGATGCAAACAGCGCGCCTTTTGGCGGATGCCGCCTTTTTCACGGCCGATTTTTTTTTTTAGGGAGGACGTTGGAGTGTCTGTTTATAATTTCAAAGTAAATTCTGTATTAAAATTACTAAATAAGCAAATCCGTTACAGTCCATGAAACAGGAAGTATAAGGATGAGAAAAAAAAACAGTTTAAATCGGAAAGCTGCGCACAATGTGAACTGTGCCATCAGAGCAAACTGTTCATTTAGTATTCATGTATTTTAGTGATTTTCGAGTCACTGTCCATTTAATCCGGAGGGAGAGAAACATCACAGCAACGCGACAAGCAATGCGAACTTTGTTGTGTTAGTGTTCGTGTATTTAGTCGGAGAGATAGGAAGATGAATTTACTATCTCTGGTTTAGTGTTTGTTTTCATTTAGTGTTATTCATTTGATATCATCGGATGTTATTGAGCTGTTAGCCTATTGTTACCTTAATTTTGTGACGTTTCATGATTAAAAAAAAAAAACATCCCCCCTTCTGGTTTTTTGACAAATTGCACCCTGCCTATGTCGTTAAAAACCCATCGCCATACACAGGTATTGATCTGAAAGTGTATAAGAGTTTGGATGCCTAGAAATATTTTGTGTCAGGCTGGGTAACATGCCTACATCAGCGGGTCGTCCCTGGAGCCGGTGGTCGCCATCTGATTACAGCTAAGGTTTGTTCACATTTTCATTTACTTTCGGTCCTCAGGATAAACAAAATGTTATTAAATGTCATTGAAATAACTTCTTAGTCTGTTGAGACATGGCCCGTTATAAATTTGCTGTTACCAGGCAATGACCAAGAACTGTATTATTAGGGTCGGTGTCTGTGTTGTAGCAGTGCACTAGCAGCTAGCTGTTAGCACTAGCTAATGTCAACAGCAGTAGCTGGTATGTTACTGTAGCAATGTTTATGTTCAGTCATTTGGATGACTGTTAAAACCTTTCAGTCTCAAGTTTTTCCTTTACTGGATTTACTAGTTTACTGTAATTATGATCCGGCAGCTATTTACACCGGATCCAGTGTAAATAGCTGCCGGAGCGCGCTGCTTAATTTGAGGGGGAGCAAGCCGGAGCGCGCTCCGGCAGCTATTTACACTGGATCCGGTGTAAATAGCTGCCGGATCATAATTACAGTAAACTAGTAAATACAGTAAAGGAAAAACTTGAGACTGAAAGGTTTTAACAGTCATCCAAATGACTGAACGTAAACATTGCTACAGTAACATACCAGCTACTACTGTATGTTGTTGACATTAGCTAGCTTGACCTTCAAAATGGTGGACACCGGGGCGTCACGTGACCCTGTGACGTCAGGTGAAAAACCTCAATAGTCCTCTACATAGAATTCCCTAGATAGTGAGTAGGGAGTAGTGAACGAGTGAGGGATTTCAGACACAGCCTCGGATGCCTCAATAATCCCCTCGAGCGACTCGGCAAAGTGGCGTCCAATCGCTTGGTCACCGTAAGTGAGGAAGAATTACAGATGATGAAAGAAAATGCTGTTCCTAAAAGCACTAAAGATGCTCTGAGGTTTGGTCTAAAACTATTCAAAGGGAAGGTGGGACTGGGATTCATTTTATCGATTTCAACACAAAGGATTTTATGTGACTCGGCGTAGATCAGTGACACAAGTCTGCGCCGCAGAGTTATTACACTTAGATGATTTTGAAGTTTAAAATACATTTTTTAAATACTATTATTATTATTATTATTATTATTAAATAATCCCCTGTGTATTTATACTAAAACAATTATCCACCTCAGCCTCAGTGAATAATTGTTAAATACACATCATGAAGAATAATCTCAATACATTTTATGTAAAGTATATTAATATAATGTCGAATATTGCATGAATATTGTGGTATTTTATACATCTGATTATCAGTGCTCCAGTAACACATGAAACTGCCTGAGAGACAGGATTTCATTCTGAGCCCAGAATTTATTTATGTATATTTATTACACGGTTTTGTTGAATACTCGATTCTGATTGGTCAGTTATGGCATTGCATTATTTCTAGATAATAAACCGTTGCTTTGGACCGCATCATTACCGGAAGCAATAAATCAACATTTTGTGTTAAATGACTGATTTCTTTAGCAAGTAGCCATGTAATAATAATAATAATAATAATAATAATAATAATAATAATAATAATAATAATGAGGGATGATGTAATGCGAGCTGGTCGTTAACATGAAACAGACACCTTCAGGGTGACTGAAAGCCCTCCATGTTACACCCTGCATTATTTATTCCACAGTACTGATGGAGCGTTATCCCTCATCCACTGTGTGTGTAATTACAGAAGTTCAGGAATATATCATTACACCATTAATTGTAATTAAAGTGGCTCGGCACACCTAAATGTTTTTTATGAGCTGTAAACTAGATGATCTTAGTGTACTGTGATGAAACACATCAATGCTGATGTTATTATTAACAAAATTACCATTTTTATAAAAATCAGCACGTTATGGGTTGAAAAAGGCTCAAAGCGTCATCTAGTGGTTAAAATCATCCTGAACCTTGTAAGGCCTCCAAGACCGAGGCTGACATAGAGTTGGGTGTTTGGTCCTTCTGTACATCATGAAATTTATATTTAAAAATTTTTTTTTTAAATGTTAACGCCCTCTGATCAGAGGTGGCCAGCCCACCTCCCCCAGGCCCCGCCCTTGAGTGGGAGTCTGTGAAACTGCACTCATTTTCAAATATATGCTGATCGAGACTTACTAAGCAACTCCTACCTCACACATACATGCCCCACCCTGAGCAACTCCTACCTCACCTCAGCCCCGCCCTGCTACGCCTCATACTCAAACCCTAGCTCACGGTTTACCATTTTTCAGAATGATGCAGTGGGCGGAGTTAGGCTCAGAGCTGCAGATATTTAAGCCAAACACCCAATTGTTTTTAAAAGGAATGAATAAAGCCATGCATGATGTGAACTAACTGCTACCGTGTGTGTGTGTGTGTGTGTGTGTGTGTGTGTGTGTGTGTGTGTGTTCACACCTTCCCAAGAGAAGAAATGAACTTGAGGTGTCTCTCCTCATACACCTGCTGGCTCAGAGCTCTCCAGAAGCTGTCTCTCTTTCGCACAGAGCCGCTGGCGTGCAGAACCTCATAATCTACACACACACACACACACACACACTGCTATAAACAGTTATTCATTAGAGTCACTGAGCACACCTTTAAATGATCTGCACAGAGTTTCACAAAAGTATCACAGCATAAAGATCATTATTAAATGGTTGAGCGAGCAGCACAATGGACACTCTCTCTCCTCATTAAGAGGCTTTTGGGAAACTCAGCACTGTTTATGTAAAAAAAAAAATGTACAGTGCAATATAACACACATCTTGGTTTGTGTGTGTGTGTGTGTGTGTGTGTGTGTGTGTGTGTGTGTGTGTGTGCTACCAGGAGTAATGAGGCCATTAAGGTGGCGTATGACGCTGCGAGAGGACGGTCTCAGCTCGGCCTGATACTGCATACACTGAGAGATGAGATCCGCCAGCTCGGCCCACTCCAAACATGGCAGCTGTGAGCGTCGATCATAAAACCACTGCTTCTGTTCACGTTCACAAAAACACACCGGTGTTATTCAGCCTCCGACTTCTGAAGCTGTAAATTTTGTTTCAGGACAGAAGAGTTAACGAAGAGCAGCTGTTGAGGGGACGAGTGTTTACAGCTGCTATAAGATAAGTGACAACATGAACTAACCTGCTTCACCGACGCTGCACACTATTAATCATAAATCAAGGACGTTATAAAGATAAAACAGGTCTTCAATAACTAAAATATTTCTTTGGTAATGTGTTGTGGTATAAGAGGAAGAAATCCTGCAGATGTTATTTTATAGGAAAACAATCTTATATTAATTAAGCATTTAACAGTAAAAACTAGCGATATCATAAACTGACATTTTGACGTCAATGGCATCATCATCAGAGCAAAATAAACAGTGTTTGAGTAAGTGATTCCGAGTCAGTTCAAGTTTTCAAGTAAAAACCTGGGCACGTATGGAATCAGATCAGATGTTTAGTTTTGGCTTTTCGCTTGGATGAGCAACATCTCATACAGTGGTGCTTGAAAGTTTGTGAACCCTTTAGAATTTTCTATATTTCTGCATAAATATGACCTAAAACATCATCAGATTTTCACACAAGTCCTAAAAGTAGATAAAGAGAACCCAGTTAAACAAATGAGACAAAAATATTATACTTGGTCACTTATTTATTGAGGAAAATGATCCAATATTACATATCTGTGAGTGGCAAAAGTATGTGAACCTCTAGGATTAGCAGTTAATTTGAAGGTGAAATTAGAGTCAGCTGTTTTCATTCAATGGGATGACAATCAGGTGTGAGTGGGCACCCTGTTTTATTTAAAGAACAGGGATCTATCAAAGTCTGAGCTTCACAACACATGTTTGTGGAAGTGTATCATGGCACAAACAAAGGAGATTTCTGAGGACCTCAGAAAAAGCGTTGTTGATGCTCATCAGGCTGGAAAAGGTTACAAAACCATCTCTAAAGAGTTTGGACTCCACCAATCCACAGCCAGACAGATTGTGTACAAATGGAGGAAATTCAAGACCATTGTTACCCTCCCCAGGAGTGGTCGACCAACAAAGATTACTTCGAGAGCAAGGCGTGTAATAGTCGGTGAGGTCACAAAGGACCCCAGGGTAACTTCTAAGCAACTGAAGGCCTCTCACATTGGCTAATGTTAATGTTCATGAGTCCACCATCAGGAGAACACTGAACAACAATGGTGTGCATGGCAGGGTTGCAAGGAGAAAGACACTGCTCTCCAAAAAGAACATTGCTGCTCGTCTGCAGTTTGCTAAAGATCACGTGGACAAGCCAGAAGGTTATTGGAAAAATGTTTTGTGGACAGATGAGACCAAAATAGAACTTTTTGGTTTAAATGAGAAGCGTTGTGTTTGGAGAAAGGAAAACACTGCATTCCAGCATAAGAACCTTATCCCATCTGTGAAACATGGTGGTGGTAGTATCATGGTTTGGGCCTGTTTTGCTGCATCTGGGCCAGGACGGCTTGCCATCATTGATGGAACAATGAATTCTGAATTATACCAGCGAATTCTAAAGGAAAATGTCAGGACATCTGTCCATGAACTGAATCTCATGATAATACTTGAGATTCAGATACTGAAAGCAAAGATTCACATACTTTTGTCATTTGTTTAACTGGGTTCTCTTTATCTACTTTTAGGACTTGTGTGAAAATCTGATGATGTTTTAAGTCATATTTATGCAGAAACATAGAAAACTCTAAAGGGTTCACAAACTTTCAAGCACCACTGTAAATCAAACAGTCCAGCTGTTTCTCAGTGCATTTTTGTCAAATAATAAATTGATTGCTCAAATCAGGGACGTCCAGGAGGCCACGCTTAGTCTTCAGGTGTTTATTAATAGTTGAGTGATGATGTTCTTCAGTTCGTTGGTACAGACCACACTTAAATAAATAAACAATGTTCTGTTGGCTAACCAGCGGTGGTTTGACTTCATGTAGCTTGACTTCCTCCTGGATTTTATGACTCGTGTAAACAGGAAGTAGGGCGATGTTAAGTCTTGCACTCAAAAATCCAAGCTGTCATCTCACCACATCAGACAACTGCTGGTCTTTAAAAGGCAAGGAAAAAATGAATGGTCTTCATGTCATCAGAAGCTTGATTGGCGGTAGATGATAACCTTAACTCCTTCATCATCTTGGAGTAGAACTGACTGAAGTTTGAATTAATTAGCTTTTCCGGGTATTTTAGGGCTTGAAAATTTTTCCTCAGATGATCACATTCTTCATTGAAGTCCTCCTTTGTATGAAAACTTGAACTGACTCTGAATCACTGACTCAAACACTGTTTATTTTACTCTGATGTTGATGTCAGTGACATCAAAATGTCAGTTTATAATATCTCATCTCATCTCATTATCTCTAGCCGCTTTATCCTGTTCTACAGGGTCACAGGCAAGCTGGAGCCTATCCCAGCTGACTATGGGTGAAAGGCGGGGTTCACCCTGGACAAGTTGTATAACAAAAGTTGTTTTAATTAAGCACAAACAGAATATTACTATAGAGTGGCTGGACAATGTCACCTTTTTTTGCTGTAGTTCACATCACAGACAGTAGAGGGCGCTAATCATCACACCCTACTGCTTTAAGCAGGTCTGTCTGAGACAATCTGAGACGATCATCCTCAAACCAAACAACTAATTGACACTGCATTCACGTTCATCTGTGATCAAATCTGAAATAAATCTGATGTTTGGTCCGTGTGTGTCACCTGACTGGGGTCGAGACACTGCAGAGGAGTTTCTCCTCCATTAAAAATCTCCCACAGTGTCGTGCCAAAGCTCCACTTATCACACTGCGGTGACAACTCCAGCTTCTCCAACACCTCTGGGGCCACCCATGGGATCCTGTCTAAAACCACTACACACACACACACACACACAGTACAGGTGTCATAACAGCATGTGAATATAAAGAGGCTCCTCCTGATAGCGAGTGTGTTTACACTGGGACTGGAAATCAGAAGAGCGGCACTTTTTCAAATAATATAACACTTTTTTTTTTTTTACATTTTTGACCTTTGACCTTTACCTTCTTTGCCCAGCATGGCCACACTGATGCCCGGATCACTGAGTTTAATGAAAGGCGAGTTTTCCGAGTTCGGATCGCCCTCTCGTGCCAGAAGCAGGTTTTTTGCACAGATGTTCCCATGAACAATGTTCTTCTCCTCCTGTAAGAAACACACACACACACACACACACACACACACACACACACAAGTCCCTGTGAATGTGCTGTTACTATAGAAACAATAATGTACTTGAAAATGTGCATTAATCCTAAATAAACCTGTGGTGTGCAGCTGCACTACGGTTAGAGCTGCTGTTATAGAAAATTAATCAACACCTTCTGACCAATCAGTGTGCAGAACTCAGCAGCGCTGTGGGACAAAGTTCATTAATGGTTGTTGTACATGTTGGTTTGTTTTCCGGATTTCTCTCACCAGGAAGTTGAGTATGCAGGCGAGCTGCTTGGCCACGTCCAGTTTCCAACTAAGTGAAACACTCGACCGCTTCAGGTAAAGATCCAGAGCCCCGTATTTCACAAACTCCTGAACCATGATGTCTACGGAACAGATTTTTTACACGCATTAGAGAAACTGAGCCAAGCTTGTAGCACTTAATGCTGTTTTATGATTATCTTTCACTGTCAGTAAAACTAGAAATGTAACCTGAACAGAAATAAAGGGTTAAATAAACAAACAAACATAAGAGCTTCAGTTAATGTTCACAATGTTCAAACATCAGAACGGGAAAAACTGTGATCTCAAAGTGTGACTTTCTTTCACTGTGGTCTGGGTGTTGGTTTGATCCAGATGGACTGGTTTGAGTATTTCAGAAGCTGCTGATCTCCTGGGGTTTTCACACACAACAGTCTCTAGAGTTTACACAGAATGGTGCAGAAAACAAAAAACACTGAGTGAGTGAGTGAGTGAGTGAGTGAGTGAGTGAGTGAGCGACAGTTGATAAAAGAGGGTCAGAGGGAAATGGACAGGTTGGTTTGAGCTTTTTCCCCAGGAAGGATATAGTAACTCATATAATCACTCTTTACAACCGTGGTGAGCAGAAAAGCATCTCAGCATGCAACAGCAGAAGAACACATTGGGTTCCACTCCTGCAGCCAAGAACAGGGATCTTACAATCAACAACACGTTCCTATTAAAGTGGCCGGTGATCATGTGACATGATGTCTCGGCAGATTGACTGCATTTACAGGGAAACAGTGTTTCTTTAAATTTATGTCCGGAATGTCCTTGTTCAGTGCGAGTCGTGGTTTCCACACTGCTTGCTCTACATGCTTTTGCCATCTTCTGTTTGATCGTGTCTCCACCCCGTGCTGTCATTGGCCAGTTACTGATTGTTCTGTGTTTCACTCACAGATCCCTTCCATACTATTATTACACAAAATGCGGTATGCAGGGAGTCTGAATACCCAGTCGGTGTTTAATAGTAGTACGGTACCTTGATGATCGACTACATCGATAGTCTGTAAACGTACCACACTACACTATCCCATAATTCAGCTGGAGCCTCTGAATAACCGAAGAAGAAGAAGAATTCCTCCGGGGAAAATAGAAAGACGATGGCGAACAGAAGCAAAGCCGGTCCAAGTGGTGTCTCTGACAGAATACAAATGTAAGTATCAGGAAGTTAACATTTGTCCCATGCATGCGTACACATCATCTGTGGACATCAGGGTTGGAGGACATGTCAGATGGAGGCGGAGTCTGTCTGAATTGTATCCTTAGTACTCACTCACATACTTATGGAACGCACTACAGTATCAGGCAGGTAGTAGGCACGTAACCACCAGTAGTGTGTACTGAGTGTTCAGATGTAGCCCCTGTTTCCTTAATGTTCAGTGTTCCATGCTTAGAACCTCATTACCTCTGGTTCCGTACCTTGTCTCCCTGTGCTCTGACCTCCACTTGGAATTATTACAATGATTACTGATGCTGAGACGCCTTTAATTAGTACCCCTTCACTTTTTTTACACACTTGTGTCCTTCTACATTAACACACACATTATATGATGCGGGGCGGCACGGTGGTGTAGTGGTTAGCACTGTCGCCTCACAGCAAGAAGGTCCTGGGTTTGAGCCCCGGGGCCGGCGAGGGCCTTTCTGTGTGGAGTTTGCATGTTCTCCCCGTGTCCGCGTGGGTTTCCTCCGGGTGCTCCGGTTTCCCCCACAGTCCAAAGACATGCAGGTTAGGTTAACTGGTGACTCTAAATTGAGCGTAGGTGTGAATGTGAGTGTGAATGGTTGTCTGTGTCTATGTGTCAGCCCTGTGATGACCTGGTGACTTGTCCAGGGTGAACCCCGCCTTTCACCCGTAGTCAGCTGGGATAGGCTCCAGCTTGCCTGCGACCCTGTAGAAGGATAAAGCGGCTAGAGATAATGAGATGAGATGAGATTATATGATGCCTTTATTAACAAATTCTTGAGATACATTTTATCCTGCAGACTTGTGGCTGTGTTCCAATACTATCTAGTTTCCCTTGTCTAGTTTCTATCCAGACCCCTGCCTTTAGGGCTTTTCAGTTACAGCATCAAAGAGTAGACCTCCACTAAGGACAAAAGTCCACTCTTGTATCTATGATATGCAAATTTGCAACCGCAATCACATTTACATGTCTGGATACACAGAGTTTCTAAAATTATTTGAATTAAGTGCTGACATGTGGATCCCAGAGGATCAGCGATACCTGCGTGGAATGTCAAGTGTGATCCAGAGTCATCATATTTCTACATTGGTTATGTTTTGTCACTATTGAACTTTACTGCCATCTACTGGATTTTAAGATGTATGGCATTGTTGAATACAGACTTCCACTGAGGCCAAATGCTGTATCTCACAACGTTAGCAAAAACTTTAAAGTCGACTGAAAGTTGTTGTTCTTTTTTCCTGGACAGCGGATGAAGAAATGCCTTCTAATCACTTACATCAAGGAGTGATGCTGACGTTAAAAATACTGACGTAACTGTTAGACTTAAGCTTTTGACTCTGAATAAGGATTGGAAGGGGGAAAAAAACATGTTTGGACATTTAATTTATTTGCTGCAGTTTTTGAAAAAAGAGAAACTTTTATGTGAAGAACCTGTGGAATCGACAGAGTTATAGGTTTCTATAAAAGGAAAAGAAGGTAGATGTACATTAAATGAAAATCATTAAATAAACATTAACTAACATCACTGTAGACTTATCAAACACAAATTACCCAGAAAGCCTTTCTTCAAAGAGCTAAAAAATAATAAAGTGAGTAAAACTTACTTTTTGATTTATGGACGCTGACTCCGTACACCAGCAGCAGGTGCTTATGGGAAATCTGGCTCATGAAGCTGGCTGCTTCGAAGAATGACTGAAAAAAAAAACACCAGATTTTATTCCAAATGACGTTGAGCTTCAGCGTGCTGTAAATCACTACTGAGTGTTTATTATTATTTGTGATTATGAGTTACATTTGAAATGATAAATACAGAAACATTATCAGCCTCATGATATATTTACACAAATAACGTTCTTATGCTAATAAAGAATAAACTTTAACTTTGTGCTGTTGTTGATAGATAATCAGCTCGTTAGCATTTAGCAACTGAGTGCTGGAATCAGCCTGAATCTCACCTCCCAGCTGTTCTTGTGTTCTACATCCAGAACTTTGAGCAGGACGTCCGTGGTGTGAGTCTCTCCATCCCGCTGGTCCACTTTACAGCCTCTGTAGATGTATGTGAAGGAGCCCTGACCCAGACTTTCCTTCTGAAAAATGTATAATTCATAAGAATTATTATTATTATTATTATTATTATTATTATTATTATTATTATTATTATTATCAGCATTAGTAATATTTTCATTAATTCTGCTAACAGTTCTCATTTCAGCTCTTCTTTTGCTTTTTGCACACTCAGTTGGACAGTACGGTTGGCTGAGAGCAGTTGTGTGTGTGTGTGTGTGTGTGTGTGTGTGTGTGTGTGTGTGTGTGTGTGTGTGTGTGTGTGTGTGTGTGTGTGTTCTCACCCAGATTAAGTCCTCGTGTTTGATCATGTGGAACTGAATGTGACTGGGTCTGTGTCGGTGCTGAGTGGGGGAGCTTGGCGTCTCACACACACTGCTGTTCCTGACGATGATCAGGTTCGAGAGTTCTGCACACAGGGACACTCACACTTAATCCAGCTGATATTCTGCACAAAGTATTGGTACCCCTCTAACCCAACCATGCAAGCACAACTCAACACTGTCCCACTTAAAATGACACCCATCTGTTCCACTCAGACACGGCACGCCTACCTGTCCCATTCAGACACACCCACCTATGCCAATCAGACACACCGACCTGTCCCATTCAGACACGCCCATCTGCTCCACTCAGACACGGCACGCCCACTTGTCCTAATCAGACACAACACACCCACCTGTCCCACTCAGACACACCCACCTGTCCCACTCAAACAAACCCACTTGTCCCACTCAGACACACCCATCTGTCCCACTCAGACACACCCATCTGTCCCACTCAGACACACCCATCTGTCCCACTCAGACACACCCATCTGTCCCACTCGGACATGACATGCCCACTTGTCCCACTCAGACACAACCATCTGTCCCACTCAGTCATGGCCACCTGTCGCACTCAGAAATAGATTAGATTAGATTAGATTAGATTAGATTAGATTAGATTAGATTAGATTAGATTAGATTAGATTAGATTAGATAGAACTTTATTGAACTTTAATATAGAAAGTTATAGAACTTTAATACCCATCCGTCCCACTCAGACACGCCCATCTGTCCCACTCAGACATGACACACCCACCTGTCACACTTAGAAATACCCATGTGTCCCACTCAGACACGCCCATCTGTCCAGTACCTTTAGCTTGAGGTGGACAGCACTTCCCCAGTTTGACAGGAATGTCGGACAGTATCAGTGTGTTTCCCTTGTAGAAGTTTGTCAGCTGTCTCAAACTGTCGAAAGAGCTGTGGATTCCTGCCAGGTGAAACTTGTCATTCTTCTCGATCAGACAGTCTTTATAGTCGATACCAAGTGGAGTCTGCGTTATACAAACACACCACACACTCACATCTCAGAGACACATCAGAGGATCATCACACACACTACTGATGATGTGCTGGATAGATATTATTTAAATGAACAACAATTTTCGCTGTCTGATGATTTTCCAAGTCTGAATGATAAGAGAAGATGGAGATGGTTTACAGGCTCTAACCCTACATTCACACCATCTCATCTCATCTCATTATCTCAAGCCGCTTTATCCTTCTACAGGGTCGCAGGCAAGCTGGATCCTATCCCAGCTGACTACGGGCAAAAGGCGGGGTTCACCCTGGACAAGTCGCCAGGTCATCACAGGGCTGACACATAGACACAGACAACCATTCACACTCACATTCACACCTACGCTCAATTTAGAGTCACCAGTTAACCTAACCTGCATGTCTTTGGACTGTGGGGGAAACCGGAGCACCCGGAGGAAACCCACGCGGACACGGGGAGAACATGCAAACTCCACACAGAAAGGCCCTCGCCGGCCACGGGGCTCGAACCCAGAACCTTCTTGCTGTGAGGTGACAGTGCTAACCACTACACCACCGTGCCGCCCCACTTGTTAAAATGACAGGATAAAATCAAAACATGCTGATATCTTCCAGTTTTGTGCGTTAAACAGTAAATGGGAACTAACTGCAGGTAGGAACTAAAGTTTTGAGTGGAGAATTGGAGCGCCGGACCACATGCACTATAAAATTGATCTTCCAGCTGATCGTTTGGATTTCTCGCCTTAGTGTGTCATTCCAAATTTGCATAGGATTGAGAAAATCTCCAGAAAATCTCACTGTCACTTGTTTCTTGCTCCTGTTGTTGAAATTGCAGACCCGTGTCTTTAAAAATGTAAAGAAAATGATGATTGCCTGTCAGTCTGTCACTCATTAGTGTGAACCCAGGGCCACAGTAAATGGAGTGTGTTACCTGTAAGCAGACCATGAGGAAGTACTTATCAAACTCCTTGGGGCTGCGCCGAAGAAGGAAAGTACCGTTTTTAGCTCCAGCCTTTTTCAGCTTGTGCACTGCAAACTCTGACCTGGAGTAGACCAAATGTGGAAAAATCTACCGTCATGCTTATCAGAGACCTTATCACAATACTTTTTCGCAGTGCCACTGAGTGGGTAAATATTTGGCGTACGTGATGGGGCCGTGGCAGTGACTGTCGATGTCCTGCAGGAGACTCGGTGGAGCCACTTCAGAGCAGAAATAGTGGCTGGAGTCTGTGGTGAGTCTGAAGTAATTGTCGATGAGTGATACAAAGGACAGAGCCACAGCCAGGACCTCAAACTCCACTTTCTGGTTTTCAGAAAGAACACATGCACATTTATTTTTTGCAACCATAAATTACATACTGTATTTATAATACTGCTCTTAGAATCTCTGATCATTATTACAGATGCTACCACCACCATGCTTCCCTGTGAAGATGGTGTTATGGAATATACTGCACTTTTTTTTTTAGATTCGTGACATAAAAATCTCAATTAAGCTTCTTGCAGTTCCAGATTGTAACACAACAGAAAGTGGAGAAGTTCAAGGGGGTGAATATTTCCACAACCAATTGTACATTTAGCTTACAACAATTCACCTCACAGTAGCAAAGGTTTTTTGGGGGAAAATCATTTAACATGAATCAATTTTTTTTTAATCAGAGTAGATCCACATCCTTTTATAGACCAGCAGTGGCGTACAGGTCATGTGGCTATAATACAGCAACTCTCAACAGTCATTAATTTCTTCTCACCAAGCATCTGCCATCCTGTCTGGTCAGAGTCACCACACGTCCCTCAGCAGGAAGTTGAAGACGCTTCATGTTGATTTCTCTGATTTGTGGGAAATCGCAAAATGTCTGCCACTCCTAAGATGATTGAAGAATAATTTGTTGATAATTTGTCAGGAGAAATCTCAATATTGCTTCTGCTCAAACTGGAATATCTGAGATACAGATGTGGTAAAGGTCAGATACGGATGTTCTAAAGGTGAGATACAGGTGTGGTAAAGATGAGATGCAGATGTGGTAAAGGTGAGATACAGGTGTGGTAAAGGTCATACAGATGTGGTAAAGGTCAGATACAGATGTGGTAAAGATGAGATACAGATGTTGTAAGGTGAGATACAGGTGTGGTAAAGGTCAGACAGATGTGGTAAAGATGAGATACAGATGTGGTAAAGGTGAGATACAGATGTGGTAAAGATGAGATACAGATGTGGTAAAGGTCAGATACAGATGTGGTAAAGGTCAGATGCAGATGTGGTAAAGGTCAGATGCAGATGTGGTAAAGATGAGATACAGATGTGGTAAAGGTCAGATACAGATGTGGTAAAGGTCAGATACAGATGTGGTAATGGCCAGATGCAGATGTGGTAAAGATGAGATACAGATGTAGTAAAGGTGAGATACAGTTGTGGTAAAGGTCAGATGCAGATGTAGTAAAGATGAGATACAGATGTGGTAAAGGTCAGATACAGATGTAGTAAAGATGAGATACAGATGTGGTAGGGTGAGATCCAGGTGTGGTAAAAGTCAGATGCAGATGTGGTAAAAGTCAGATACAGATGTGGTAAAGATGAGATACAGATGTGGTAAAAGTCAGGTGCAGATGTAGTAAAGGTCAGATGCAGATGTGGTAAAGATGAGATGCAGATATGGTAAAGATGAGATACAGATGTGGTAAAGGTCAGATACAGATGTGGTAAAGATGAGATGTGGTAAAGATGAAATACAGATGTGGTAAAGGTCAGATGCAGATATGGTAAAGATGAGATACAGATGTGGTAAAGGTCAGATACAGATGTGGTAATGGTAAGATGCAGATGTAGTAAAGATGAGATACAGATGTGGTAAAGGTGAGATACAGGTGTGGTAAAGGTCAGATGCAGATGTGATAAAAGTCAGATACAGATGTGGTAAAAAATCAGATGCATATGTGGTAAAGATATGATAACAGATGTGGTAAAGGTCAGATACAGATGTGGTAAAGATGAGATACAGATGTGGTAAAGATGAAATACAGATGTGGTAAAGGTCAGATGCAGATATGGTAAAGATGAGATACAGATGTGGTAATGGTCAGATGCAGATCTGGTAAAGATGAGATACAGATGTGGTAAAGGTGAGATACAGGTGTGGTAAAGGTCAGATGCAGATGTGATAAAAGTCAGATACAGATGTGGTAAAGGTCAGATGCAGATGTGGTAAAGGTCAGATACAGATGTGGTAAAGATGAGATACAGATGTGGTAAAGATGAGATACAGATGTGGTAAAGATGAAATGCAGATGTGGTAAAGGTCAGATGCAGATGTGGTAAAGATGAGATACAGATGTGGTAAAGGTCAGATACAGATGTGGTAATGGCCAGATGCAGATGTGGTAAAGATGAGATACAGATGTAGTAAAGGTGAGATACAGTTGTGGTAAAGGTCAGATGCAGATGTAGTAAAGATGAGATACAGATGTGGTAAAGGTCAGATACAGATGTGGTAAAGGTCGGACACAGATGTGGTAAAGGTCAGATGCAGATGTGATAAAGGTGAGATACAGATGTGGTAAAGGTGAGATACAGTTGTGGTAAAGGTCAGATACAGATGTAGTAAAGATGAGATACAGATGTTGTAAGGTGAGATACAGGTGTGGTAAAGGTCAGACAGATGTGGTAAAGATGAGATACAGATGTGGTAAAGGTGAGATACAGATGTGGTAAAGATGAGATACAGATGTGGTAAAGGTCAGATACAGATGTGGTAAAGGTCAGATGCAGATGTGGTAAAGGTCAGATGCAGATGTGGTAAAGATGAGATACAGATGTGGTAAAGGTCAGATACAGATGTGGTAAAGGTCAGATACAGATGTGGTAATGGCCAGATGCAGATGTGGTAAAGATGAGATACAGATGTAGTAAAGGTGAGATACAGTTGTGGTAAAGGTCAGATGCAGATGTAGTAAAGATGAGATACAGATGTGGTAAAGGTCAGATACAGATGTAGTAAAGATGAGATACAGATGTGGTAGGGTGAGATCCAGGTGTGGTAAAAGTCAGATGCAGATGTGGTAAAAGTCAGATACAGATGTGGTAAAGATGAGATACAGATGTGGTAAAAGTCAGGTGCAGATGTAGTAAAGGTCAGATGCAGATGTGGTAAAGATGAGATGCAGATATGGTAAAGATGAGATACAGATGTGGTAAAGGTCAGATACAGATGTGGTAAAGATGAGATGTGGTAAAGATGAAATACAGATGTGGTAAAGGTCAGATGCAGATATGGTAAAGATGAGATACAGATGTGGTAAAGGTCAGATACAGATGTGGTAATGGTAAGATGCAGATGTAGTAAAGATGAGATACAGATGTGGTAAAGGTGAGATACAGGTGTGGTAAAGGTCAGATGCAGATGTGATAAAAGTCAGATACAGATTTGGTAAAAAATCAGATGCATATGTGGTAAAGATATGATAACAGATGTGGTAAAGGTCAGATACAGATGTGGTAAAGATGAGATACAGATGTGGTAAAGATGAAATACAGATGTGGTAAAGGTCAGATGCAGATATGGTAAAGATGAGATACAGATGTGGTAATGGTCAGATGCAGATCTGGTAAAGATGAGATACAGATGTGGTAAAGGTGAGATACAGGTGTGGTAAAGGTCAGATGCAGATGTGATAAAAGTCAGATACAGATGTGGTAAAGGTCAGATGCAGATGTGGTAAAGGTCAGATACAGATGTGGTAAAGATGAGATACAGATGTGGTAAAGATGAAATACAGATGTGGTAAAGGTCAGATGCAGATATGGTAAAGATGAGATACAGATGTGGTAATGGTCAGATGCAGATCTGGTAAAGATGAGATACAGATGTGGTAAAGGTGAGATACAGGTGTGGTAAAGGTCAGATGCAGATGTGATAAAAGTCAGATACAGATGTGGTAAAGGTCAGATGCAGATGTGGTAAAGGTGAGATACAGATGTGGTAAAGGTGAGATACAGTTGTGGTAAAGGTCAGATGCAGATGTAGTAAAGATGAGATACAGATGTGGTAAAGGTCAGATACAGATGTGGTAAAGGTCGGATACAGATGTGATAAATGTGAGATGTAGATGTGGTAAAGATGAGATACAGATGTGGTAAAGATGAAATGCAGATGTGGTAAAGGTCAGATGCAGATGTGGTAAAGATGAGATACAGATGTGGTAAAGGTCAGATACAGATGTGGTAATGGCCAGATGCAGATGTGGTAAAGATGAGATACAGATGTAGTAAAGGTGAGATACAGTTGTGGTAAAGGTCAGATGCAGATGTAGTAAAGATGAGATACAGATGTGGTAAAGGTCAGATACAGATGTGGTAAAGGTCGGACACAGATGTGGTAAAGGTCAGATGCAGATGTGATAAAGGTGAGATACAGATGTGGTAAAGGTGAGATACAGTTGTGGTAAAGGTCAGATGCAGATGTAGTAAAGATGAGATACAGATGTGGTAAAGGTCAGATACAGATGTGGTAAAGGTCGGATACAGATGTGATAAATGTGAGATGCAGATGTGGTAAAGATGAGATACAGGTGTGGTAAAGGTGAGATACAGATGTGTTCCTGATGATGAGGTTGTTGTTACCTGGCCATCTGAGGAGCATGTCTTGATCCCGCCTTCTCCGGAGATTCTCACACTGCAGCAGGAAGTGATGAAGCACTCAGAGCCGTAGTTGGGTTCCACTGCACTCAGCTCCATCAGGTACTTGAGCTTCAGGCTTCGCTCTCCAGCTGAGCAGCGACCCAATTTCTTTAGGAAGTGTTTCAGGTTCTTACGGATCTGATAGCGTGCTAGCCGGGTCATTCGCTGAATTTCTTCTCGGTGTGTCTCAGGCAGGCACGACTTGTAGCTGGCAGGTGAAGATAATTTACTATAATTATATATTTTATTAAAGAATGTGTCTGAGTTCACAGAGAGTCATACATTATCAGAAAACTTCCAAATGAGCACTGATTCACTCTGTGAGTACCTGATGGTCTTACACACTTCCTTCACACTGTGGTTCTTCTCCTTGGCCTGTCTCCAGAGATCCAGCACAGCCAAACCTAAACACTCCTGAATGGCACTGACTGAAGGGCACACCCCTCCAGAGCTTGAGACGAAATCACTGCGGGACTGGAACACAAACACAGCTGCGTCAGGGTCAGGTTAATGATGTACAGACTCAAATACCAACATGAGCAAACCTCAAACACATGGTGCGTGAAGCCGAGTTACTTTTATCAATCGTCCCCTCACCAGCCTTTCTTTTATCGGGGTGTGTGTGTGTGTGTGTGTGTGTGTGTGTGTGTGTGTGTGTGTGTGTGTGTGATACCTGAGCGAAGAGATAGTCAATGACGCTGTAATCCAGCACAGCGCAGATCCTCCCAGAGCTCAGACTGTAACGATATGTTGCTCTGGAACCCTGACCAAACCATCCTGAGAAGAAGAACCTGCACACACACACACACACACACACATCACTTTTCCATAATTATTGTAAATTTCTAGAATTACAGCGCAATAACATGCTTATTACAGACAGTGTATCAATCACAGTCAAGAAAAAAATTAAAAATTAAAAAAAAATTTATCAAAAAATTAAGAAAAAATAAGGCAATTTTTAATTTGATGGCAGGAACATGTCTCAAAAAAATTTGAGACAGGGCCACGTTTAGCACTGTGTAGCACTTCTTCTTTTAACAACAGTTTGTAAATGTCTGGGAACTGAAGAGATGAGTTGCTGGAGTTTTGGGAGAGGAATGTTGTCCCATTCTTGCCTGATTATAGGATTCTAGCTGCTCAACAGTCCTGGGTCGTCTTTTTCATATTTTTCGTTTCATGATGTGCCAAATGTTTTCAATTGGTGAACGGTCTGGACTGTAGGCAGGCCAGTTTAGCACCCGTACTCTTCTACTATGAAGCCATGCTGTGTTAATACAGTAGATGTTCTCTGCAGTTTAGCACTGTCTTGATGAAATATGCAAGGCCTTCCCGGAAAAAGACGTTGTCTGGATGGGAGCATATGTTGCTCTTAAACCTGTATATACCTTTCAGCATTGATGGAGCCTTTCCAGATGTGCAAACTGCCCATGCCATTGGCACTAGTGCACTCCCATACCACCAGAGATGCTAGCTTTTGAGCTGTGCACTGATAACAAGACAGATGGTCTCTCTCCTCTTTAGTCTAGAGGACATGGTGTCCATGGTTTCCAAATAGAATTTCAAATTTCCATTCATCTGACCACAGAACAGTTTTCCACTTCACCTCAGTCCATTTTAAATGAGCCCTGTCCCAGAGAAGACGGCAGCGTTTCTGGATCATGTTCACATATGGTGTCTTCTTCTTTGCATGATTTCTGAAGTGTTCCTGAGCCCATGCAGTGATTTCCATTACAGAATCATGCCTGTTTTTAATGTAGTGTCGCCTGAGGGCCTGAAGATCAAGGCCTGAAGATTTTCGGCCTTGTCCCTTGCACACAGAGATTTCTCTAGATTCTTGGAATCTTTTGATTATATTATGTACTTTAGATGATGAAATATTCAAAGTCTTTGCAATTTTACATAGAGGAACGTTATTGTGAAGTTGTTCCACAATTTGTTGATGCAGTTTTTCACAGATTGGTGAAACTCTGCCCATCTTTACTTCTGAGAGACTCCGCCTCTCTGGGATGCTCTTTTTATACCCAATCATGCTAATGACCTGTTGCCAATTAACCAGATGTGTTGCAACATGTTCCTCCAGCTGTTTATTTTTAGTACCACTTACTTTTCCAGCTGTTTGTTGCCCTCGTCCCAACTTTTCTGAGACGTGTTTCTGCCATCAAATTCAAATTGAGCTAATATTTTTCATGTAATAGTAAAATGTCTCAGTTTAAACATTTGATATGTTGTCTTTGTTCTATTGTGAAAATATATATGGGTTTATGAGATTTGCAAATCACTGCATTCTGTTTTTATTTATGTTTTACACAGCATCCCAACATTTTTGGAATTGGGGTTGTATAACATAAACAGGTGATGAAGCATTACATCACTGGTTTAGACGATACTACTGCATGAAAGAAGAGAGACATTATGTACCATTACATCACTCATCAGGAACAGAGTCTGATGAAAAGAAGAAAGATGTTTCTGGTCAAAGTAACCGTCATTAAGCAGAGAGCAGAATGTGCAAAAGGACAAATCTCAAGGATTTAACGAACCAAAACAAGGAGCAATCAGAACCGCCTATACCAAGCATGCCAAACATATATTTGTGTGTGTGTGTGTGTGTGTGTGTGTGTGTGTGTGTGTGTGTGTGTGTGTGTGTGTGTGTGTGTACACTCACCGTACTCTGTAGTGCACAGTTACACTCTCGTCACTCTTAAACATGTGTGTTGGTGGATACCAGAATGACAGATCTTCTGATGCCAGAGCGAATAAACTCTGGAACACAGGGAGTATCCCTGCACACACACACACACACACACACACACACACACACACACACACACACTAATATAACTCTATCACCATGTGAGGTGGAAGAAGTGAAATTAAAAGATGAGTGGAGACTAGATGAGTGCTAGCTCTGCTACCTTAATGCAACAGACAGCTTCATACTAACATGAGACTTATGACATGTTTAATGATCTCACTAGCTGAGCAGCGAACTGCATCCATGCTGTCATGATTGTGTGTATTCGCTCCAGTGTGTGAGAGCCGACAGTTTCTCTGTGACCTCATTAAAGTTTGAGAGAAGCAAGAAAGTAATACTAATGAAGCTCAGCCCCGCCCAGATGACTATCCAAACAACCCAGAACAGTTAATCCATCAGGAAGAAGTTTGATAGGATGAGAGCATATCTCACTGAGGGTTTGGGGCTAAATTAGTGTTTGCTAACTCACAAAAAATGAAAACAATCTTTGGCTGTGATGTCAGATCACTGTATGTATACTGTGTGTGTGTGTGTTACCGCAGTTTTTTGCTGCGAGTACGCAGATGCTCTCGGCCGTCACGTGTCCTGCAGGGATGGAGAGCGTGCTCTCGCTTTTTGACGTCGTGCTGTAGTACAAGTGCACGGTCATGAAGGAGTCGCAGCTCGACTTGTGACTTCCCGAGCACTCGCACGTCATCAGTGGCCTCATTTCCTCTTCGCTCATGTCCATGACTGTGTCACACACACACACACACACACACAAACTTTAACTTTTTAATTTTTACCAAAATAATATCCCCAGTGTCTTTTTAGCCCTTAGCATTAGGTTAGCATAACACTTTAAGTTACTCTCTGATGCTAATTTGTGAACGTTTGATTGATGCTGTTGAGGGAGTGTGTGTTTATATCTGCTGTAACGTAACACAACACGAACAAACTCTTGACTGGTTTTACAAAGTGAGAAATGTAACTCTAAACAGATAAAAAGTATGAACTGTTGTTCTTTAATGAATAATAAATAACACTCCTGGGGGCATGCTGTTGCAGAAAAATAATCAACTTTATCATGGTGGTCGCTTCACTTTATCACACACCACCCTGGTCTTGATTATTTTACTGTAACAGAATGACACTGAGGATTTTATAACACATATAACACTTTCTTAATAATGTTCCTGTGATTAAAGCTACGAATTCAGATGGACCTCAGAGACGAGTCTCTGTACCTTTTGTACAGTTTAATATTTTTTTCTAATAGTGAAGTTATTTCTTTTATTATTTCTTTACAGAACCCTGACTGTGATTAATATGGGGCCAAAAATATTGGAGATGTCAAAAATTGAAAATAAGAGCTGAAAAATCTGTAAAATGCTCAGTCAGGCTGTGAGAGGGTGTCGAAATTGTTATCTGAGGTAATCTCACACACACACACACACACTACAAACCAGTGTCTCGAAATTAGTATGACCTTTTAAAAGAAAAAAAAGGAGGGGAAGAAGGAAAAAAGGAGGAAAAGGGAAAAGGGGGATAAACGGTGGCTACTTTGAAGAATCTAAAATATGATTTTTTAAAACCATTTTTGTTTGTCACAGTTCAGAGTGTGTTCCAGATGTTGTTTCAGAGTTTCAGCTGTGTCTGAAATCCCTCACTCGTTCACTACTCCCTACTCACTATCTAGGGAATTCTATCTAGAGGACTATACAGTGAGCTCATTGGTAAGATGTAAAAGCACTTTGGGACACTACTCCACTGGTATTTACATCATTACTGTCACACAATTAAAATGTACCGATCAGTCAGCTGGTGGGTTTTCACTCAAAATAATAAATCCCTGCATGTGTTTCTGTGATAAATCCATATTATACTGAGTGTATTTCCCACATTCATCAATACACAGTACTTTATGTCTGCTGCAGCTTTCACTTCTTTTACATCAAAACTGAATCCTTTCTTTCTTTCTTCACTGCTGCTTTTTATTAAATCACATTTGAGGCTTTTGATTAATTCCTCACTCTGCACTGGAACTTTTATTCTTGTATTTGATCTGTTTTATTCTATTTTAGCTTATTTTCTATTCTTTTACTATTTTTAATTGGACTCGAATGTCCGTTTATAATGTGTTTCTTCCTCCATCTGTTCATCCCAACACACTTTTTTTTCTTTCAGCATGACTGCAGTGTATGATGGGATATATGGCTTGGTTAGTGCCCATCGGTTGTTCATGACTTTTCACAGTGCATTGTGAGATACTTTGAGTCTTCAGTATTATTCTGCAGTATAGAAAACTGTCAAAATACAGAAAAACCTATGAATGAGTAGGGGTGTACAAACTTTTGACTGGTCCAGTGTACATATATAAATCACTGAAGGATTTAATTTACACTGTCTATTGTCTTTGTAAAAAAAAAATTAGCACAACAGCTTGTGTGTTTTGTAAAGAAAGAAAAGATGTTTTCCAGATGTTTCTGGTTCTCGGCCATGTGGCTCAGTTTCAGTTTAAATTCAGCTGAGATCAAAGACTCTCGGAGATTAAAAATGAAAATTATAGCATGAGAACAAAATAGAAACACAACATCACAAACAAATATCAAGTCAAGTCAAGTTTATTTGTATAGCGTTTTTAACAATAAACATTGTCACAAAGGAACTTTACAGAATTTGAACGACTTAAAACATGAGCTAATTTTATCCCTAATCTATCCCCAATGATGAAGCCTGTGGCGACGGTGGCAAGGAAAAACTCCCTCAGACGACATGAGGAAGAAACCTCGAGAGGAACCAGACTCAAAAGGGAACCCATCCTCATTTGGGCAACAACAGACAGCCTGACTATAACATTAACAGTTTTAACATGAAGTCAGTTTCATTGATGTTATAAACTCTTCACTGATGGAAACTTGAGTGCAAAACTGTTCATGACAACTGCAGTCCTAAAGTTAGCAAGTCAACTGTAGTCCTCAGCCATGAAAGCATTACTGTAAGAGTCCAGAGCGTCCTCCAAGATGTGTGTGTGTGCGTGTGTGTGTGTAAAGGGCGGGGTTTATCACTGATGTACTGAAACATGTGGTTTATCCCCTCAGTAATTCTGTGTGTGAGAGTTAAACCCATCATCGTTCCTCTTTATCTTTCACACTCCTACAGTTACCGTGCCGTGTTCTGGCGTGTCACTGTCTCCTCCTGCTCGCGAGTCGCGACTCTTTATGGAATTTCTGTGGGATTAAACGGGGCGTTTCCCTTCCCACTGAGTCTCACAAAACATCTGATTCAAAATAAAAGGTATAAATCATAGTAAAGCGTTTATTAAATCCATGTTGTTTTTGCTCTTTACAAATGTACCTCAAGATAAAGGAAGTAATTTTACCATGACGTCATCGCATCACTTCAACACTGCATCAAAGTACAAAAACAGAAACATACAGGACTTTTACATTTTCTAAACATGTAACTAATATAATATATGTAATGTATAACTCATAAAACATGCAGTGACACTTTGGTTAAAAGTCACCGACACTGAACCTTCATAACACATCCGTAAGCGCTATAAATTAATTATAACAATGTAATGAGTAGTTTATTAGTTAAAGATTAATAATCATTTAATGATCAGTGAGTAAATCATTATTGTATAAATGTTAGATAACTTTTTAATAGTATGTATGATTATTTTCTCCACATTCACTGGATATGAGCAATTGTGCACTCTGATTGGCTACTCTACTACTAGGATATCAGCTCATATACCCTGAGTAGAGAAAAACAAAATGGTGGAGTGTGTTGCTGAACCAACCGAGTATGAAATAAAAACTCTACTCGAAAACAAAACCCCAAAAAATACAAAAAAAGGCAACAAAATATGGAATAAAAGTATTTGATGGTAGGAACCATCCAATACTTTTTAATTTTTCAAGAATTATTATTATGGCATTTTTCACAAATTGCTCCTGTCATTTCGCTGGTTTGTTTACATTCTAAGTGGAAATGATTTTGTCGGACGTTTTGTATAAAGTTTTTATTTATTGAATTTTCGAAAAAGAAAAATGCTCTGTTTCTCAAAAACCAGTGAATGTGGATAGAATAAAACAGTTATTCCACTCAACCTCGTCATACATGGATTATGGAGCACTTGCATGTGATGTCACAGCCGATCCAGATTGTGACAGATGCCATCTTGTCGGTCAAATGCCATATTTCCGCCTTCTACTTCTGCTTCTGCTTCTACTTCTACCTTTTCTTCTGGAAAACCCTACTATATACAATTCTACTACAACGGCTGCGGCTACAAGCTCTCCCTACCTGTGCACAGTTTTTATGTTTTTTGTGTCTATTTTTGCGTGTTGTTCGTCTGTACCAGACTTCAATATCCACTACAACCGTATGGACTTACTGGACATTGGTTTCCAGCAGAAAATGACGGTTTGTAGCGATTTCCATCGCATGCACAACATTCCGGACGAGAAAAAAAAAAACATTCCGGACGAGATAGCGAGACCAGCAGGGTCTCCGTGGATTGTTATCGAAGCAAAGCGAAGGAGGCGGTGCCGGGAGCGGAAGCAAAAGCGAGGCTGTAGAGCCGGCCTGTTGACTAAGCTCAGAAAACAGCCACTCAAACCTCCACTGCCAAGCCTCTACCTCTCCAACGCCAGATCCATGGTAAACAAGACGGACGATTTGGAATTACAGCTGGAATTACCTTATTCTATTCTATTCTATAATCGGCTGGTCAGTGCAGTACTAGTAATACTTAAGTGACTTACCCGTCCAATGAGGATTATTTTCTTGTTTACAAGATGCCACATCTGAGTCACTGACAAATCCTGAATTTCTGTAAAGATAACTGTCCAGAGATTTATAAGCACGCAGTGCTTCACCACTGAACAGCGAGGGAAAGTTAATGAGGTAATTATACACGTCTGGGTATTCCGCTGGCAGTTCAAAATCCACTGACACGGTCGTGAAAACTCCGTCCAGTAAGCCATAAGGGTCACTAATCTGTAGATCGTTTATTTTAGACATATATCATAGTTATCTGTTCATTAGAAAAATGAGCCGTGTAGTCCGTCAGTTGAAATTGATCCATTCTGTACACGAGTGCAGCAGTATTCAGCTGTGTTTTTTACCGACAAGATGGCGTCTGTGTACTTTCCGGTCACGTGACTGCAAGATCTCTATAGACAACTTGGTGCTACGTGCCTCATCAGCTATCAGCTCATGTACGACTCGATTTCAGGGAATAACTGTTAAATACTGTATTTGCAGTGGATATAAAAAGTCTACACACTCTGGTTAAAGTTGCAGGTTGGTTTACTTGACAGAGCAAGTGAAAACATTCCAATGAAAAACTAATATTTTCAGAAAAAAGATTAATAACCTGGTCATATAAGTTTACACACCCTTCTACAATGGGTCATGTGACTGTGCTCAGAATGAACCGATCACATTCGCATTCGTGTTGGAAAGTAACGATCACACACTCGTCATCACTGAAGTGATTCTGAGGAACCCCAAATAAAGATCAGCTGCTTCTCTATGAGCTTCTTTACGTCTTCTTGGTTTCATCTGGAAGAATTTCCCAAACATCAGATGTACCATGGAACACCATGAAGGCCATCATCATCATCATCATCAAGTGGAGAAAACAGAGCACCACAGTGATGTCACCAAGCACAGGACGTCCCTCCAAAACTGACCAAAAAAGAAATCTTCTCAGGGAGGCTGCTGAGGAACCGACAGCAACATTAAAGATGCTGCAGGAACATCTGGAGAGCTCTGCTCACTCCCTGCATGAGATCCCATCACCTCAAAGCATGCAGCAAAATCTGGTATGATCTGAAGAGACCACAGTAGAACTTTAATTCTAAAAGAGATGTTTGGCACATAAAGGAGACGGCTCATCACCCAGAAACCCCATCGCCATGATGAAGCATGGTGGTGGCAGCATCATGTTCTGGTTCTGCGTCTCTTCAGCTGGGACTGGGGCTCGAGTCAGGGCAGAGGGAATCATCTCCAAATATCAGTCTGCTTTAACATGAACCCTGAAGGCGTCTGTTAGACAGCTGAAGATGAAGAACAGTTTCACCTTCCAGCACGATAATGACCCAAAGCACAAATCCAAATTAATGAAGGAACAGCTTCAGAAGAAGAAGATCAGCGTTTTGGAACAGTCCAATCAGAGGTAAGATCTAAAGCCTACTGAAACCCTGTGGAACGACCTGAAGAGGGTTGTGTGCAGGAGATCCGCTCCATATCGGAGAGAGTGGAATCAAATCACTGAATGGAGACGTGAAGTCCAGAGACTCGTACACACACAACACTGAGCGCTGAATTACAAACAAACGCTGCTTTAACACAGTGTTAGTTAAGGGGTGTGTTTACTTATGCAACCAGGTTACTGTACTTTTTTCTTTCTTCCCTCTAAAATGTTCTGTTTGTTTTTCACTTCATCTGACAGGCAGTGCTGTGTGTGAACGCACTGAAAGAGTGCTGTTTATTGAATGTACTGATGTTTTGGGTGAACTGAATGAAACAGTTTGCAGATAATGAATGTGAACGTGAACATCGCTTACTCAGGAAAGAGCGAACCACACTCACACAGCAGAAGGAGGAATAACAGGCAAACATGTCACTTTCATTCTGTGATATGAAATATGATGTGTTACGATGTCTCAGGACCATCCCAATGTTCTCACACGTTCCTCCCCTGATCAGCGTTGTATTCTACAGCGATGGGTTCTGATCCGCTGGTCGGGACATGACTGATTTACGTCTATCAGTAAAGTAAACTCCAAGAGTTTTCTAATGGGAGGTGAAATTTGATCGTTTAACTGCTGATCAGAAATTTCACTCTGGATTCAGAGCAGCTTGTTAAGGAAATCCAGAAGTAATGAACGTGAGCATGAACAAATTCATATTAATGAGTGTGAACTGAACTCTGACCTCGCTCTCATCAGATCCATTGATTTACTTTTATTGATTGCAAGTTGGGAATTTGTTTAATTAATTGTTGTTTAACTAATTAGTATGAATGATTGCCATTTATTATTATTATTAAATTAAATAAAGTATTAAGTCAAGTTCATTTCTATAGTGCTTTTAACAATACATTGTCGCAAAGCAGCTTTACAGAATTTGAATGACTAAATATTAATAAATAAATAGTATTTATTTATTTATAATTATTGTTGATTAAATTATTAATTAATTAATGTTTAATTAAGTGTGACTGTTTAAATAATTGTTGTTTAACTAATTAGTAATTTATAATTTGTATTTATTTATTATTAATAATTTAATTTTTATCATTATTATACATTTAATTAATTATTATTTCTTAATAATTTGATTAATGGTCATTATTAATTAAATTATTTATTAATTATTGTTTAATTAATTGATGATTAAGTGTGATTGTTTAGTTAATTGTTGTTTAATTAATTGGAAATTATTATTATTATTATTATTAGTAGTAGTAGTAGTAGTATTATTTATTAATCCTTATTTATTTACTGTCTTTATTATTTCATTTATAATTATTATTAATTGACTTATTAATTAATTATTGTTTCATTAATTGTTTGTGTGAACTTGTGCAACACTGATCACATTAAAGGTGTTTCTCCATTACAGATACCTGCAGGTTTAACACAGGGCTCTCGAACCCGTTTCTCTCCACTGCAGGTATCGAATTAAACCTGTATAAAAATTTTAACTTTAAATGACTTCAAATGTTTTAACTTTAAATGAAGTTAAACCATTTGAAGCATGTTTTAACTTCCTGAGAAATGTACAGAAGTGTGTAAAGGTCGGAGACACTGTTCAGTTTTCAGTCAAACAGCCGTGCAGTCCTTACTGCTGAACGTCATTATTAAAGTTCACTATTACAGATAAAATATTTACAGATTTCACACCGCTGGAGACTTGTGTGATTTCTCAACATTAACAGTAAAGAAGAGAATGAAGAGAAAATTAACAGAAAATCATCACGTTCTTCACCACAACAGTACAAACAACATGAAATGTGTAAATATTTTACTTGCAATAGTGAAATTATATTTAACTGAAAACAGAATTAATGTACTGAACATTTTCCAAATAATTTACAGTCAGTACTGAACGCTGACGTGACTGAAAACAGAATGTTGCTGTCTGACTTTTCCACTAAAGTTTACTGTTAAATTAACAAAGCAGGGTTTAATAATTAGTGAGCTGAGTATGACTTTCACATGTAAATATTATAAATATCTCATTACTGAACCTTTAATCAACGTGTTCCTCATGAATCTTTCAGGTGATGTGAATGTGTTTAAATGTTTTTATGTTGTTCGAGAAAATACTTCAGTGTTCATTATAATTTGATTTAAAACAGTTTATTCTGATGCTATTAATCATTATTTCATCTTTACGAACAGCACATTCAGCGCATGATGCCTTCATAAAGTCCTCATACAACTTCTGTAAACTTATTGTAAAACGTCAGCTGAATGAGTATGACTGGAGTAAACAGTTTATCGAAGGTCTGTTAAAGTTTGGTGAATGTGCTGTTACTAAAAATAAACTAATAACTTCTGAATCATTTTCAAGAAAAGGGAAAAAAAACATTCAGACTTGAAGGAACAATCTTGAAGAATCTAATCATAAAATCCTTCTCTTTCATGTAAAGACATGGTGATCTACAACATAAAATAACAAACACAATGTCACCTCATGGGATTCGATATTCACTGTTAGTTTATAAATCTTTATAAATATAATGCTTATGAATGTGTTATGAAGCCCAGATTAGTGTCTCTTTAATGAAGCATATGTTTGAGACATGCAGGATGTAAGCGCTATTAGTATAAATACACAGGTGATTATAGAAAATCCTGCACTCTGATTGGTCGAGAGAATCAGACTATTCGATAATCCCCTCGAGCGACTCGGCAAAATGGCGTCCAATCGCTTTGTCACCGTAAGTGAGGAAGAATTACAGATGATGAAAGAAAATGCTGTTCCTAAAAGCACTAAAGATGCTCTGAGGTTTGGTCTAAAACTACTCAAAGGGAAGGTGGGACTGGGATTCATTTTATCGATTTCAACACAAAGGATTTTATGTGACTCAGTGTAGATCAGTGACACAAGTCTGCACCGCAGAGTTATTACACTTACATGATTTTGAAGTTTAAAATACATTTTTTAAATACTATTTTTATTATTATTATTATTATTATTATTATTATTATTATTATTAAATAATTACCTGTCTATTTATACTAAAACACTTATCTACCTCAGACTCAGTGAATATCGGTGAATAATAACTGAGACAAATAATTGTTAATTAGCACTATTATTATTATTATTATTATTATCCATCCATCCATTATCTGTAGCCGCTTTATCCTGTTCTACAGGGTCGCAGGCGAGCTGGAGCCTATCCCAGCTGACTACGGGCGAAAGGCGGGGTTCACCCTGGACAAGTCGCCAGGTCATCACAGGGCTGACACATAGACACAGACAACCATTCACACTCACATTCACACCTACGCTCAATTTAGAGTCACCAGTTAACCTAACCTGCATGTCTTTGGACTGTGGGGGAAACCGGAACACCCGGAGGAAACCCACGCAGACACGGGGAGAACATGCAAACTCCGCACAGAAAGGCCCTCGCCGGCCACGGGGCTCGAACCCAGGACCTTCTTGCTGTGAGGTGACAGTGCTGACCACTACACCACCATACTGCCTATTATTATTATTATTATTATTATATAATTTTCACAATGCTAACTGGTGGCTTTTGTTGTAATTCTTTGCGAGCAACATTAGCATTAGTGTGACAAAATTATAAAATTTCATTACAGGTGTTTAGCAGATGCTCTGATCTACAGCAGCATCCAACACACCCAGAGCAGCCTGGGGGGCAGTAGGGGGTTAGGTTCCTTGCTCAAGGGCACTTCAGCCATTCCTGCTGGTCAAGGGAATGAAACCGGCAACCTTTTGGTTCCAAAGTTGCTTCTCTAACCTTTACTTCACCATTTACTTCAAATTGTCTAAAATTACAATCCATTTCAAAACATCTTATGTTTTTGTTGTTTATGTAGCATTACTTTCACATGTTTAAGGAATATTTCTAATAATACGTAATGTAATGTATAATATAATGGAATCTCATGCATCATAACTGAACATTAATGTAAAGTTTAAACATTTACAGCTTCGCTGAATAAAAAATAAGAATTTTGTTTGAATTAAACATTACATAATGGACAAACCCATATATCATGTGCATGTAAATGAAACAAATCATATTTTTTCGTTTAGCTTATTTTATCTATCTGTAAGACATATCGAGAAAATAGAACGTGATACACTGTTAGGAACAGCAGTACAGTAGGAGTCTATTTCTGTTCCCCAGGGTACAGTCTACACTAATGTCCCCCTACAGCTCCTTATTGGACCTCACGGTAAGTATGTGTTCCTTTTTAGGGCCAAACACGTACACATATGTTCCCAAGCAGTATATAAAGGGTACTGTACAAATAAATACCTGACAGGGTTCTGCCCCAGCGAAAAGCCATCGTACCCCTAAAGAGACAATAATATACTTTATTTTATGAGAGTGTATAAACTAAATGAAATAAAAAATTATGCTCAAATATCTCTGATATGAAATCATCCATCCATCCATTATCCATAACCGCTTATCCTGTGCAGGGTCTTGGGCAAGCTAGATCCTATCCCAGCTGACTACGGGCGAAAGGCGGGGTTCACCCTGGACAAGTCGCCAGGTCATCACAGGGCTGACACATAGACAACCATTCACACTCACATTCACACCTACGCTCAACTTAGAGTCACCAGTTAACCTAACCTGCATGTCTTTGGACTGTGGGGGAAACCGGAGCACCCGGAGGAAACCCACGCGGACAACATGCAAACTCCGCACAGAAAGGCCCTCGCCGGCCACGGGGCTTGAACCCGGACCTTCTTGCTGTGAGGCGACAGCGCTAACCACTACACCACCGTGCTGTACAATATGAAATCAACTGTGTTATAAAATATATATATAAATATGTAACTGTGTTGTGTAAATGAGTCGTGTTTACACTGATATGATTTTAATATGTGTTATTTTATACATCTGTGTATAACTGTACAGTGTCCTCCACAATTATTGGCACCCCTTTTGAAGATGAGTAAAAAGTGTGAGAAAAAATCTACCTTTTGCTGAAGTCGCTTCATCTCACACTGAAAACATGAGAAAAATCCTACCTTTTAATTGAAATAAATTTATTCAGAGAGAAACAAATCCCTCATCAAGAAATAATTATTTTCAACAAAAACACATGTGCCACTATTATTGACCCCCCTGGAAATGATAGTGAACACACTGTACCTGAAACATGTTTCCATTTAAATTGCCCATGTGTGAGTTGGTTGGAGTGTGTAGGAACTTTCAAGCTGTAATCCATGACTTCCTGATGAACTGGGGAACAAATATGAGGCGACACAGAGGCCAAATTCCCTCAACATCACCATGGGAACGATCAGAGACACACAAACCCACTGAGGGAGAAGGGTGTTGACCTTCATAAGTCAGGAAATGGGGATAAAAAAAAATCTCCTCACCTGAAAATGTCCATTTCTACTGTTAGGACAAAAATAAAAAAGTGGACACCAACTGGAACTGTTCCACACTCACCTGGAAGAGGAGCCGAGTTTATTTTACCCCACGGACAGTGAGGAGGGTAAGAGAGGTCAAAAATCCCCAAGGGTCACTGTTGGTGAATTACAAGAAAAAGTCAAATCTTGGAGTTTCCGAGTCTCCAAAACCCCATCAGACTCCACCTCCATACCAACAGATTATTTGTAAGGTTCCAGAAAAAAAGCCTTTTCTGTCAGTTAACCCCAAACATAAGAACCTGAAGTTTGTGAAACGCTATGACAACTTTGACTGGAACCGTGTTCTCTGGTCTGATGGAACAAAAACGGAGCTTTTTGTCGATAAACACTTGCAGTGGGTTTGGAGTAAACAGAAGGATGGCTATAATGAACATAACCCGATCCCAACTGTAAAATATGGTGGAGGTTCTGTGATGTTTTGGGGCTGTTTTTCCTCCAAAGGCCTGGAAACCTTGTTAGGGTCCGTGGCATCATGGACTCCATGTAACACCAGGACATTTTAAATCAGAATCCAGCTCCTCTGACAGGAAACTAAAACTGGGTCATCATTAGATCTTCCAGCAGGACAATGATCTGAAGCATCTGTCCAAATCAACACGAGCTTCGCTGCCTGAAGCTTCCTTTGTGAATCCTTGGTGATTGGTGATTGGGTTGCGCATGTACATTCTGTGCTACGCACTTCCTGGTTCCCGAGTTGTTTGCAACGAGTCTTTTTTTTCCACGAGTGTTGCCGTTAATTACTAATCTTTTAAAAAAATTTTCTACAAATAATTTTCCAGTGTCCTCTTCATTTTTATTGTACTGTCACTTTTTGTACTTTCCACTTTCACTTTCCTTTTTCTGGTTTTTTCCTCTCTCTTTTTTTGGAAGAACGCCGAGACTGGAAGCTTTTTTCTCCTCCTGTGTAAAGATGATAAGCAGAGGCCATCCACATTGGATCTGCTTTAATATCAACAGATCTTCGATTAAGGTATGTGAATCCTTTCATCATGGCACACCTTCAGCCTGTTCAGTGCGTTGAGTGCAGGATGCTTAGTCATTCTTCTTCCATCACTAGCGATAGCTTTATTTGTGATGAGTGCAGATTAGTTAGCTCTCTGATGGAGAAGATTATAGTGTTAGAAGTGCATATCCAGGCTTTAGAGAAGGTCAGTGAGAATGAGAACAGTGTAGTTTGTGTAGGGGAAAGTCTGGATGCCTGAGGTGGAGTTAGTAATCCCCCAACTCCAGCATTAGAGCCCTTACAGTGGGGCGAATGGGTGACGACTCGGCGGCATAAGCATAGAGCCAAAGCTACCGCTGAGGCTCGCCCACGGGAGCGCCACTCCTCTCCGCGTCACGTGTCGAACAGGTTTGCTCTCCTTAGTGATGCACCTGCTGATAAACCTGAAAGAGCTCTGGTTATAGGGGACTCTATCATACGGCACGTGAAATTAGCTCAGCCTTTAGGGGCACCAGCAGCTTTAGTCAGGTGTATACCGGGAGCCAGGGTGCCGGACATAGCAAGTAATCTTAGGGTCCTAGGCAAGCACAGGTTCTCAAAGATAGTTATCCATGCAGGAGCTAATGATATATGCCTTCATCAGTCTGAGGTTACTAAGAGTAACTTTGTACACTGTAAAAAATGTCCGTAGAATTAACAGTGAATTTATGTAAAATCATGACATAAAAAAACTATAAATACAAAAACAATGAAGCAGTGTGTAATTTACATCAATATACTGTAAAACTCCTAACCAAATACCACTGTTAATTTAACAGTAAGAATATGTTGAATTGATCATATTTTTTTGTAGAATTTACAAATTGTTGTAGTTTAAACACAGACAAACTGTAATACTAAAACAGAATGTGATAGTTAAAATTACATCATTGCCCTGTTAAAAAAATTAAAAAGCTGCCACCATTGTGGCTCAGTTGACTAAGGCACCATACCATGAATCCAGGGACCTGGGTTCGATTCTGACCCAAGGTCATTTCCTGATCTCTCTCCAGCTCATTTCCTGTCTCTACACTGTCCTATCCAATAAAGGTGAAAAAAGCCCCCCCCCCTGAAAATATGTCTAGTAGATCATTGCTTGTAACCATTTTGAATCATTGTTTATTGTACAATGAATATCTGTAAAATTAAGAGTTATGTACTGATTATTGTACATTGAATACCTGTAAAATTTACATTTAGTTATCATTAATTGTACATGGAATCCCAGTGAAATGTACAAGTTATTCTGTAATGTTGTTTACATTTCACTGTATTTTTAACAGGATTATTCTGGCAACCACAGCTGCCAGTGTTTTTCCGTAAAAACAACAGATTTTTTTTTTACAGTGTAGAGGTGTTTAAATTAGCGAAGGCGATGTCCGATGCTGTAGTATGCTCTGGCCCCATCCCAATGCGGCATGGCGATGTAGCTTACAGCAGGTTATGGTCACTGAACTGCTGGTTGTCCAGGTGGTGCTCTGAAAACAGTGTGGGCTTTATAGATAATTGGGCTAATTTTGAGGGCACTGCTGGCCTGTTAGGGCGGGACGGTATCCATCCCACTCAGGAAGGTGCTGCTCTCATTTCCTGCAGCATAGGTCATAGTCTCAGAACAGGCCTAGTTAATTTCTGACAATCCAGAGCCAAGGCCAGGGAGCAGATGAACAGGCTAAACCGACTGTCTGCTAGTTGCACAGAGTCGTTACTCAGGGTCCACTACATCGAGACTGTGTCTGTTCCCCAAGCTCAACAAAAAGGTAGAAATATTCAGAGAGTTTGTTCCAGTAACCTAATCAATATAAAATTAGATCATACTGACTGTACAGCTGCTACCAGCACCTTTGATCTAAAGGTGGGGCTCAGTTTCTCAAAGATTAAGCCAAATGAATATATACTGTATACTGTAGCATTAAATGAAGCGAGTCCTCCTGGATACAGTTATATACACCAGCCTTGTCAAACTGGCAGAGGAGGAGGCGTTGCGGTTATTTATAATGATTATCTAGGTGTAACACAAAAACCTGGTTATAAATTTAATACATTTGAAGTTCTTCATACTCATATAATGTATGTAGCCTCGAAAAATAGGTCTACCCTATTTTTTCAGATCATAAATGCATCCTTAGAGACTGGCATTGTTCCTTTGTTCCTGAAAAAAGCCGTTGTAAAGCCCCTACTTAAAAAGAATAATCTGGATGCTTCAGTATTGAACAACTACAGGCCAATATCAAATCTACCATTCATCGGGAAAATCCTTGAAAAAATTGTCTTCAATCAATTAACTGCCTTCTTGATATCAAACAGCTGTTTTGATAACTTTCAGTCCAGATTTCGTGCCAATCATAGCACTGAAACAGCGCTGATTAAAGTTATAAATGACATACGTCTTAATACTGATGCAGGCAAAACATCAGTCCTGGTGTTACTGGACCTCAGTGCAGCTTTTGATACTGTTGATCACAACATACTGCTATATCGACTTGAACACTGGGTTGGGTTGACTGGTAAAGTTATCAATTGGTTAAAATCATACTTAAAAGATAGAAGCTTCTTTGTTACCATGGGAAATTGTACCTCAACATCAATGTCCTTGACCTGTGGTGTCCCCCAGGGGTCGATTCTTGGACCATTACTATTCAACCTTTATATGCTCCCACTTGGACAAATTATCAAGAACAACTCAATTTTGTATCCCTGCTATGCAGATGACACCCAAATTTATTTTGCTCTATCACCTAATGATTATGCCCCCCTTGAATGTCTCTACCAGTGTATCGACTGGATGTCACAAAATTTTCTTCAGCTGAACACAGATAAAACAGAAGTAATTCTATTGGGGAAAAAAGATGCCAGAACATGCAAACTCCACACAGAAAGGCCCTCGCCGGCCACGGGACTCGAACCCAGGACCTTCTTGCTGTGAGGTGACAGCGCTAACCACTACACCACTGTGCCACCTATTCAATTTTATCTTTGTTATAATAAATTATTATTGAAACTGTGTCTTTGTTTGTTGTGCCTAATAATATACTTGAAGTCATCCAATCTCAAAAGAATTCTAAAGGTGCATATAAGTTATGTAATATGGTAAGTGATCATAATAATTTGGAATATACCATAATTTAGCTGTTTGGTAATTTATTATTGAGCACCAAAATTAATGGTATGATTCAATGAGACTGATTCAATGAAAATGATTCCAATGAAACTGATTCAATGAAAATGATTCAATGAGACTGATTCAATGAAAACGATTCAATGGTATGATTCAAATGAGACTGATTCAATTTTAATTATTAACCTTCAGATTTAATGAGACTGATCACTCAATTACCCAATTGCACCTACATCATCATAGCACAGAGACAGCACTGGTTAAAGTAGTAAACGACCTACTGTTGGCGTCTGATCAGGGCTGTGTCTCGCTGCTTGTGTTGCTTGACCTTAGTGCAGCATTTGATACCATTGATCATTCCATTCTTCTGGATAGACTAGAAAATGTTGTGGGAGTTAAGGGAACGGCCCTCTCCTGCCTCAGCTCTTATTTAACTGATCGCTATCAGTATGTTGATGTAAATGGTGATATTTCTAGACATACTGAGGTAAAGTTTGGTGTTCCACAAGGTTCTGTCTTGGGTCCACTGCTTTTTTCTTTATATATGTTCCCTCTGGGTGATATTATTCGTAAACATAGTATTAGTTTCCACTGTTATGCTGATGACACACAGTTGTATGTTTCTGCAAAACCTGATGAGAGACACCAGCTTAATAGAATTGAGGAATGTGTGAAGGACATTAGACACTGGATGCTTATTAACTTCCTTCTGCTTAACTCTGACAAGACTGAAGTACTTGTACTCAGACCACATGCAGCTAGAAGTAAGTTTTCTGATTCCACAGTAACTCTGGATGGCCTTTCTGTTTCTTCATGTGCAGCAGTAAAAGACCTCAGGGTGATTATTGACCCCAGTCTTTCATTCGAAACTCACATTGATAACATCACCCGGATAGCTTTCTTTCATCTCAGAAATATTGCTAAAATAAGAAATTTAATGTCACTACATGATGTGGAAAAACTAGTTCATGCTTTTGTTCCCTCCAGGTTGGATTATTGTAATGCCTTACTGTCTGGATGTTCCAATAAGTGCATAAACAAGCTCCAGTTAGTTCAAAATGCAACAGCAAGAGTCCTTACTAGAACTAGAAAATATGACCCCATCACCCCTGTCTTATCCACACTGCATTGGCTCCCAATCAAATTTCGTATTGATTATAAAATACTACTATTGACCTTTAAAGCACTGAATGGTCTCGCACCACAGTACCTGAGTGAACTTCTGCTCCTCTATGACCCGCCACGCCGACTTAGACCAAAAGGTGCAGGCTATCTGCTGGTACCTCATATAGTGAAGGCTACATCAGGGGGCAGAGCCTTTTCTTACAAAGCCCCACAGTTATGGAACAGCCTTCCAAGTAATGTTCGGGAATCAGACACAGTCTCAGTGTTTAAGTCTCGGCTGAAAACATATCTGTTCAGTCAAGCCTTGTGTTAATGGTGTTTATGAGGTAAAGGTGTAGATCTGGAGGATCCTCAGACAGAGTGTTTTGGTAAACTGGGATGTATGGATGCTGTCAGTCCCCACTCGCTTGCTCACTCGAGTTTGTTGACGGTGTAGTGGCTGCTGCTTTATGTCCCGGGGCTCCCTCATGCCTGTGTTACCTTCTGGCTCTCCCCTTTTAGTTATGCTGTCAGAGTTAGTTGCTGGAGTCCCTGCTTGTACTCAGTGCAATATGTATACTGTTCCTACTTATTCAGGTGACATTGGGCATACCTAACAACCTGTGTTTTCTCTCTCTTCCCCCCCCCAAAAAAAAAATCTGTCCCTCTGACTTGCATGTTAGTCCTGGGATCAAGATGCTGAACCTCTTCTGCTCCTCAGACCTGCCTGATCCATCCTGGTGCCCTGTGTCTGGTTGGAGTCTCATCGCATCGCTCCTGTGGAGGACGGCCCCATGTGGACAGTTGGGAGTTGCGCCTGGAGGACGCTCTGGACTCTTGCAGTGGTGCTTTTGTGGCTGGGGACTGCAGTTGACTTGCTGACTTTAGGACTGCAGTTGACTTGCTGATTTTGGGACTGTGGTTGTCGTGAATGGTTTTGCGCTTGGGTTTCCATCGGTGGGGGGTTTATAGCATCAACGAAGCTGACTTTATGTTAGGACTGTTAATGTTATAGTCATGTTGTCTGTTGTTGCCCAAATGAGGATGGGTTCCCTTTTGAGTTTGGTTCCTCTTAAGGTTTCTTCCTCATGTCGTCTGAGGGAGTTTTTCCTTGCCACCGTCGCCACAGGCTTCATCATTGGGGATAGATTAGGGATAAAACTAGCTCATATTTTAAGTCGTTCAAATTCTGTAAAGCTGCTTTGCAACAATGTTTATTGTTAAAAGCGGGATACAAATAAACTTGACTTGACTTGACTTAAAATGGTTCACTGAGCACAGACTCAAGCTTCTGCGCTGAACATCTCAGTCCCCTGAGCTGAACCCCAGTGAAAACCTGTGGGCAGGGCTGAAGAGGAGTAGAGGTGGATAGGAACAAAGTACATTTACTTGAGTACTGTACTTAAGTACACTTTTTGAGTATCTGTACTTTATTTGAGTATTATTTTTGGAAACTTATGACTCTAACTTCACATTTGAAAGACAAATATCAAATGTTTCACTCCACTACATTTCCATCAAGGTCCTCGTTACTATGAAGCAGCTTTGAAAGTGGATGTTTTTTCTTTTCTTTTCTAAAATGTGATTGGTTTTTTCGCAGGTGACACTGATACAGTCTATCAGTAATCACTAGGGTCACATCACGTCCATAGACTGTATAAAATCAAGTTCAGTGATTTCTCAGCAGCGTTATTTAACATGATCAGTTGATGGTCGAATGGAAGGAGACGGTTCTTCTGGGGAATGCTCGCACTCATGGCTATAGCTAGAACCCATGTTTCAGTTTTCTGAAAGGAATAAAGAGTCATTTTATTTTAAATGTTTGCTTTGTTTGCCAAAAACGAACCACATCACAGCCTACAAAAACTCGCCATCTGACCTGCAGAAGCATATTGAGGTCTGTAAATGTTTTTATTCCAAGAGAAAGCTTGCAATGAAGTTGTTTGTGCTTTTAGAGCTAGTGATAACATTGCAATAGCTGTGCAGTCTGGTTAGTCAAATGACTTTTGATGGATTTGCCCGCCAAGTTGCCATAGCCTTGTCCACGGCTAACATTAACAAATAGCTAGTTAACTCAGACACTGTTAGTTAGCATGTAAACATGGAGTTATGCTAACATGAATAATGTTAACTTATCTGAAGTTCTTTCAGAAATATGTTTTAGCATAATCTTGCCAAATAAAAAAAATGTAGACATCTTTCTTTTCTAGTAGCGTTAGCTACCCAATATGATTTCAAGTTTGAAAAGTGTTTGCTTGCATGTCAGGTGGAGTTTCACTGACTAGCTATCTTAACATTAAACCACCATGATGGCACAGCATGTGCTCATTTTGTGAATTCACATTTCTGTCTTTGGTCACGGCATTAGGTTTTGTAAGCGTTGTGGCAATAATCCAATGATGCGTTGACAGAAAATGTACTTTTAATACTTAAGTATTTTTAAAAGCAAGTACTTCAGTACTTTAACTTAAGTAAAAGTTTGACTGTCCAACTTTCACTTGTATCGGAGTCACATTTGATCAGTGGGATCTGTACTTTGACTTAAGTAATGAACTTGGGTACTTTGTCCACCTCTGAAAAGGAAAGAGCACAAGAGAGGGTCGAGGACCCTGGATGATGTGGAGAGATTGTGTAAAGAGGAATGGGCTCAATGCCCTGCCCTGGATCTCCAACCTTATAAAGTGTTAGAGGAGAAACTCAGCACTGTTTTACTGGTAAAAGGGGTTGGACAGAGGACTAAACGCAGGGCTGCCAGTAATTGTGTTTTTGTTGAAAATAATTATTTCTTGATGAGGGATTTGTTTTTCTCTGAATAAATTTATTTAAATTAAAGGTTGGATTTTTCTAATTTTTTCTAGTGGGTAATGAAGCAACTTCACCAAAAGGTGCATTTTTTTCTAACCCTTTTTACTAAGCTTTACAAGAGGTGCCAATAATTATGGAGGGCACTGTGTGTATATATATATATATATATGTATGTATATGTATATGCTAGATGTAGCAAAGTGAATGAATTATAATGAAGAAAACAAACAGGATGTGATTTACAAAATAAATAAATAAATAAATAACATCATAAATGTGAAATTAATTAAACATTTTTCATCTGTCGTTTAATTTATCCTTGGTGTTTTTATTTATTGGCACCCCATAACTATGGAAACAAAAATGTCTTCAGTCAGGAAGTACAAAAAAAAAAACCTCATCTGCGTCATACGAGTGAAGTGACTTCTCACAAATTTCAGACACAAAGTTATTTTAAAAAACAAAAACAAAGTCATGTCTTTATATAAAGAGATAAATATAAATACGTAATGTTTCAAGAGAATGAAGTTAAGGATATAACTGTGTATAAAAATATAAATATACAAATAACCTGATGTCAGTAAAATTGTTCATAGACCTGTCAGGCTTCATATATCGACAATCCAGATGATTATGTTTATATTTATAAGATGGAGAAAAACCATCACTCAGATGTTTAGTATAAATATCGAAGACTTGATTACACACACACACACACACACACACAGCGCTATTACACAACACGAATTTTAACCATTAAACACCATCACACACATGCAGATGTTCTAATGCTCTAACGTAGGATATAAAATCCAGATGTTTACCTTTTTTATTGATGATGATGATGATGTTTTTCGTCACTTTTCATCCCAATGAAAATGCATTTTGTGTGTGTGTGTGTGTGTGTGTGCATCCGTGTGTGTATGCATGTGTGTGTGATGTTCTTCCTGAGTTCAGTGTATGAGTGTGTGTGTGACATCACACTGATTTCCCGTACCATAACCGCACACACAGACGTTCCTCCCCCTCAATGTTCGCTTTTATTTTTCTATTTCTTCTTCGTGGTGTCTCATTTTTAAACTCTACAGTTGAGGAAAGACGAAGTATCACTTCCTCTTTCTCACACAAATGGATGGCTTTACATAAGCTACCTCAAATAAAGGAAATATCGTTTTACTAACAAAACCATGTGGATAAAAATAAAGTGGTGATAAATCTATAAAGTTATTCTTGAGTCGAAAGCACACACTAGAGAGACAAAATATTATTAAATAAAATAAGTGTGAAGTTCATGAAATTCATTGAATCTGTTATTTAACCATGAGCTAGTTGGTGATTATTTGCTTAATTTTTTATATAATATTAATATTATATATTTTTAATTGATACCCTAAGTAGCAATTGTTTATTTTTCGTAAAAGCATGAAATATTTAGGATATTAAATAACCATTTTTAAATAATAATTTTACTGCTGATGATGTATGTAAGACACAGTAATGTTGTTATAAAAATAAAGGTGTGTAATACAGTATATTAACAATCAGTGTTGTTGTTGGCTCTTTCGATTTCGAAAGATCGTGGTGATCTGCGCCAGGGGTCATCCATCAGTTGTCGAGTAGCAGCGCCTAGTATGACTGTATAGGCTGATGCGTGAGCCGCACGGTCTGCTACAGTTGCTGCAGGTGAAGTTGCTTGGTCGGGTTTCTGCTGATGCCGTCTGCAGTCTCCGCTGTCGTCGGAGCCTCCTCTCCCTCCACCGGGTCTCTCTCTTTTCCCCGGCTTCCCCAATGATGGCCTTGGTGGTGGACCACCAGCCGGCGCAGTCTGAGGCCACCGTCTCCAGGTCTGCAGGGTTGAAGCCACCTGCCCTCAGGTTGTGCTTGCACACATCCTTGTAGCGTAGTGCGGGTCATTCTGTGGGTCTGGAGCCTGTGGCCAGCTCACCATACAGCACGTTCTTTGGGATGCAGCCATCGTCCATGCGGCTGACGTGGCCTAGCCAGTGCAGGCGTCTCTGGGTCAGCATGGCAAACATGCTGGGCATCCCTGCCTTGGCCAGGACATCGGTGTTGGTGACATGATCCTGCCAGGTGATGCCCAGAAGTCTTCTGAGACAACACATGTGGAAGGCGTTCAGTCTGCGTTCTTGGTGGGAGTAGAGGGTCCATGCTTCACTTCCATAGAGAAGAGTGCTCAGCACGCACGCCTGATACACTCTTATTTTGGTGTTGGTCATGAGCATGGTGTTGTCCCAGACTCTCTTCACAAGATGGGCCATTGCTGTTACTGCTTTGCCGAGCCACACGCTCAGCTCGGTGTCGAGAGAGAGGTTTCTGGAGATGGTGGAGCCCAGATAGGTGAACCTATCCACCACTTCGAGGGTGTGGTTGCCGATGGTGATGTGGGGAGTTCTGCTGACGTCCTGGCCCATGATGTTGGTCTTCTTCAGGTTTATAGTGAGCCTGAACTCATTGCAGGCGTCTGCGAAGTGGGTAATGAGTTGCTGTAGTGCTTCCTCGGTGTGGGTGGTGAGGGCGGTGAGGGCGGCATCGTCTCTCTCTGATGAGGACCTTCCGCACCTTCGTCTTTGCTCGGAGGCGTGCCAGGTTGAAGAGGCCCCCATCACTCCTGGTGTGGAGGAAGATGTCGTCTTCTGACTGTCGGAAGGCATGGCGCAACAGCAGGGAGAAGAACACGCCGAAGAGAGTTGGCGCGAGGAAGCACCCCTGCTTAACACTGCTCTTGATTGGGAAGGGGTCCGAGGATGATCTGTCATACTGAACAGTGCCACTCACGTTGTCATGGAAGGACATGATCATCCTCAGAAGCTTGAGGGGACATCCAATCCAGTGTAGGAGGGTGAAGAGTCCTTCTTTGCTGACCAAGTCGAACGCCTTCACTGTAAAAAATATAAATGACAGTTGTTGTTCAAGCTCACAATTTTATTGTAAACTGACTCAGAAAAACAATTTTGACATCTAACAAACAAACTCACGTTTGTACAACTCATTTTTCTTAGAAAATAACTAACAAAGATACTTGATTAAGCAAAACAAGTTTTTCTTAGTTTCCCTCAAATTTCTAAAGACTGTCCTACTCTCTAACAAGAAGTTTTAAGTTTTCTTACTTTATGTTCATTGACACGCCTACTACGGGGTTTCCTTCCTTTCTCCACAAGCCCAACGTTTTCTCCTTTGGTCGCAAAGGAGGTTGACACGATTGGCTGTCTCCAGAGTTTCATAGGTAATTATCGTAATTTCTTGACCGTAAAACTTTATAGAAGACATATGTGCCCTGTTCATAGGGCACGAGTCTGTGAATTCACAATTGTAATGTGAAATTTTCAAAATGGTGAATAAAAGGTTTTTTTTTTAACTACACTTTGTGTTGTGTTGAATGATGGGGTGTGGTGAAAATTGTTAGAACTCAAAAAACAAAATTGGTAGAAGTTAGATTTTACATATGAAACTGAAAGTCTTTGTTGATCAAACTTAGTATAATGAGTTTGTATTATTAAAAACAAAAGGTTGGCAGAATTCGCAAATTTGTGTTGTGTCAACCTTTGGCTTATTTAGGTAAAGAGAACTCAAAAAAACAAATGCATCACGTTGCCTAGATAATTTCAGTTCTGTCAACCATTTTTTTTTTTACAGTGTTGGTCAGGTCGATGAAGGCGATAAGCAAGGGTCGTCTTTGCTCATGGCACTTCTCCTGTAGCTGTCTCAGGGAGAAAACCATGTCGATGGTCGATCTGGCTGCTCTAAAGCCGCACTGTGGGTGTGGGTACACCCGCTCGGTGAGGAGCTGCAGTCTGTTGAGGACAACACAGGTGAAGGCTTTGCCGACAATGCTGAGGAGCGAGATACCGTGATAGTTGTTGCAATCGCTGCGGTCCCCTTTGTTCTTGTACAGCATGATGATCTTGGCATCACACATGTCCTGGGGCACTGTCCCTTCCTCCCAGCACTGTAGCAGAAGCTCGTGTAGGTGGCCCAAGAGGGAGCTTTCCTTGCCAGCTTTGATGACTTCAGGCGGGATGCCATCACTACCTGGAGCTTTACCACAGGCTAGAAGTCGATGCCCTTGCTGAGCTCCTTGATGGTGGGTGGGGTGTCCAGCTCCTCCATGATGGACAGTGGAGTGGTCTCTTCGATGGCCGTGCATTGTGACGGTGTTCTCCCTGGAGTAGAGCTCCTGGTAATGCTCCACCCACCTCTCCATCTGTTTGCTGCGGTCAGTAATGACTTGCCCAGAGGCAGATTTGAGGGGAGCAGTCTTGATGATGCTTGGGCTGAAAGCTTTCTTCATGCCATTGTACATGGCTTGGACGTTGCTAAGGTCTACCGATACCTGGATGTCCTGGCACAACTTCAGTCACTACTGGTTGGCGCATCTCCTGGTGGTCCGCTGGGCGTTGCTTAGAACTGTGCATAAAGCAGAAAGTGTCTTCGCTGAGGGCTCTCTATTGTAAGACAGGAGACCGGCTCGCTTGACGGCAATGGCAGGCTCCATTTTGACAATCCCTGCCTCGAACCAGTCCTCATTCTTCCTCTCTCTCTTCCCGAAGGTGTCTGTGGCAGACTGGTACACAGCATCGTGAATGTAGTTCCACTGTGTTGTGGCACTGTCGGTGGGGCAATCCTCAAGGGCACCGTCAGTGACTCTGGCGAAGTGCTCACACAGTTCAGGCATTGACATCCTAGCTGTATTGATATGGGGATGACTCTTCTGCTTGGGGTGGTGGACTCATCTGGGGCGAAGACGTACCTTGCTGACAACCAGGGAGTGGTCAGTGTCGCAGTCGGCACTGTGGTAGCTGCGTGTGATGAGCACCTGGTTCAGTAGGGATCTTCTGGTGATGATGAAGTCCAACTGGTGCCAGTGACGGGACCTGGGCTGCCTCCAGGACACCCTGTGGTGAGGCTTGGTGGAGAAGAAGGTGTTGGTGAGGCAGAGGTCGTGGTAGGAGCAGAGCTCAAGCAGTCGCTGGCTGTTCTTGTTGAGCTTGCTGATGCCAAAGTGACCAATGCAGTGGGGCCAGGAGCTGTGGTCTGCACCTGCTCGGGAATTGAAGTCACCAAGCAGGAACAGGTGCTCCTTTGCGGGAATCTTTTGAATCCTGGCCTCGAGCTCCTCATAGAATGCATCCTTAGCCTCAGCTGTAGAGCAGAGTGTGGGGGCGTAGATGCTAAGGATGTTTGCTGGTCCAGAGGAGGTTGTGAGGCAGAGGGAGAGGATTCGTGCTGATCCCGCAGAAGGTGGTTCAATTGAGGACAGGAGTGAGTTTCACACTGCAAAACCTACACCGTAGAGTCGGTGCTTGTGTGGCTCCTGCCCCTGCCAGAAGAATGTGTAATTCTTCTCCTTGAGGCTACCATTGGAGGGGAGCCTCATCTCCTGCAGCACAGCAATGTCGATGTTGAGTCTCTGTAGCTCCCGATCGATGATTGCTATTTTCCTGGCATCCTTAATTTGCTGGAGGTTGTCAGAGAGGCCAGGACACATTGTTCTGACTTTCCAGGTTGCCAGCCTCAAGGTTGGCGTCTTTGTCTTGTTTTCTTTCTTGCTTGGTGCAGTGATTACAGTCTGTCTTTCGGCTTTTGGCCTACTCTCCAAGCACCCATTGAAGTGGGAGGACTGTGGCGGGCCAACACCTTACTGGCTGGGGGCTGCCCAGCTTGAGGTGGGTGGTAGCTGGCCAGTGGGACATGATGATCCCTCCCACCGTCGGAATACAACCCATAGCACCGTGAGCTTACGCCAATCCGCTCTAGGCTTTGAACTCATAACTGCTGTCTTCCCGTGTTGTTGCTGCCACTGGTAGCGGCACTGGAGTGACCTCTCCAGGGCGCAGGCCTAGGCGATAATATGGAGATCCTGGGATGCCCAGTCGTCAGGATCCCCTTCTCGGCTTTGCTGGCAGTCTCCAACGGAAAGGACGAGCCGATACGGTTGGCGCCAGCACAGCTGCAGGAGTTGCCGGATGGTGACGCAGTGTGATGACCATCCACCTTCGGGGCTCCACTCCAAATTTTTCTGTCAGGGTTGTCTCCCTTAGCCTTGTTCACTCCCGTGACAACCACAAGGCAGTGGTGCTATTTGCCCATAGCTGGGGGTTTGGTTTGTGGGCACCAGGGCGTGTTCCACCATAGAGATGGGCCATGTATGCCACACATCAAGGGGGCCAGACCTCCTCCCCTCATCCCTGTAGTACAGCCAGTGTCCAATAGGTCACTGTTACCAGGTATCGGCACGAGGAGCCACTAACATAGGACATTGCTGGTGAGAGACTACTATACTGACAAGGCAAAACTTATGCACTCTGCTTGCCTTTTTGCGGTGCTGCAAGCAGCGTTGCTAGTCAGTGGTGATGGCTGAAAGCGAGATGTGACAAGCACATGCACACTTCACCAACACACTAGACGCATCAGTATATGTGTATTTAATTATATATATATATATATATATATATATATATATATATATATATATATATATATATATATATATATATATATATATACATACACTCCCTGGCCACTTTAATAGGAACTTGTTGATTCTAAGATCCCTGTTCTTGGCTGCAGGAGTGGAACCCAATGTGTTCTTCTGCTGTTGCATGCTGAGATGCTTTTCTGCTCACCACTGTTGTGAAGAGTGATTATATGAGTTACTATATCCTTCCTGGCAAAAAAAAATCTGTCCATTTCCCTCTGACCCTCTCTTATCAACAAGGCGTTTGTTTCCACCCACAGAACTGTCGCTCACTCACTCAGTGTTTTTTGTTTTCTGCACCATTCTGTGTAAACTCTAGAGACTGTTGTGTGTGAAAACCCCAGGAGATCAGCAGCTTCTGAAATACTCAAACCAGTCCATCTGGATCAAACCAACACCCAGACCACAGTGAGAGAAAGTCACACTGTGAGATCACACTGTTTCCCGTTCTGATGTTTGAACATTGTGAACATTAACTGAAGCTCCTGATTTGGATCTGTGGGATTTGATGCATTGTGCTGCTGTCGAGGGGTCGGCTGATTACAGAACTGCAGGTGGAGGTAGGGGTGTTCCTAATAAAGTGGCCAGTGAGTGTATATAACATGTATATAGAATAATGTAATCCATATCATCATTTCTACACTGCTGATTGGCAGTAACAGGATGTTAAGTAATGTCCTGATCTATTAAAGTGTGTGTGTGTGTGTGTGTGTGTGTGTGTGTGTGTGTGTGTGTGTGTGTGTGTTGTTTTATGTGCAGTATGTGTTATCTAACAACACTCTGAACACAGGATAATGATAATTATACAAAAATATACTAATAGTCCAAAAGTAGCATCATTATCATAACGCTGGATGTCACACACTTTTACTCGATGCTGATTGGTGACTTTCTCAGCAATAAATCTCCATATTTTGAGGTGCAAAATATAATAATGTAATAAAATATCAGTAAAAGTGAAATAGATTACAATAATTTACAGTAAAGCCATCACATGAACTCATGAGTAAACACTGAGTCACATACACACACACACACACACACACACACACACACACACACACGTCTGTTCTGATTTTAACTTCAGCTCATGTACAATAATTCATAATTACACTGTTATTAAATGTTATTAAGTGCATATGTCATGAGTATACTGTATGTGTGTGGGGGGGGTCTTTCTATAGACAGGAAGATAATGCTGTATGAATGCTCTGTGTGTGTGTGTGTGTGTGTGTGTGTGTGTGTGTGTGTGTGGTTTTCACTCGTTCCCTTGTTTCCGTTGCAGCTGAAAAACAAACCGAGGCTGTTTAAAGTTTAAAGAAACAGAGTTCAGTGTGAAACTGGTGTTTAAATTGTGTTTTATTGCTTCACACTGAATCCTTTAAAGCTGCTTGAGGAAAAGTGACTCTGCGTTTCATCACAGTTCAGGATCCGTTTATCAGAAAGAGCAACACTGTGAAAACATCTACAAATAGACAAGTTGACAAGATCCCCCTGCTATCAGAATGTCAGTGTCATTTCTAATTTAAACCTCGTTTCATCATGAATCATTACTGCCGTCATCACTGTGGCTGCTTTTTAATAATTTGATCATTTTCTCTTTTGCTTCTGTTCACTTTCGGAACCTCAGACGACTTCCTGTGCCCTGTGTGGTATTCTTCCTGATTTAATGAAAATAAAATAAAACATGGCGATGAGTTCACACTGAAGAATTATACACTGGATATTCGTAATTATGATCTCTGTCACATAAACAAATGCCAGAACATCTGCACCACATGTGTGAGGCCATGGACATCAGCTGTTTTTGGAGAAGTACATGTTGTAATTGACGTCGCTTCACAACTTTGAATTAAAACTTTACAACACAAACCTGTGCTCTTTATTAATATGTGGCTGCGTTTAATAATCTCATGTGACCAAATCACTGCCATGTATTATTATTATTATTTTTATCCTGATTTTTTGCTCATCCAGCCGGAGTCCAGGCCAGATGAGCTTATGCCATCACACGCCGTCTCTCGTCGTCCGTCCACAATTACAAAACTCGCTCCTCCTCCTACAGGATTGATCAGATTTCAATCAAACTCACATACACTATTCCCCAGGTGAGTGTGCATAAAAGTTGCCAAGACAGTGGTGCCACTTGTCATATTTAACATTTTATAGGCTTTTGAAAATTTTGGGTGACTCATCACACCAAACACTACTGTTCATAAACTGCTGGGACATTTTCACTGAAACTCACCCAGAAGACTCTAAAGACATATTCCAACAAGAATTGCTCACCAGGTGGTGCCACGTGCCATGGATGCAGCTACACAGGGGTCACATGCAATTTCACAAAAATCACTACTCGTCCCACAGGATTGATCAGATTTCAAGCTCGCTCACACACAACAGTGGCCGGTATGAGCTCCAGCCTCATTGAGGCTTTTTTCTTTTTTTTTTTTTGCGCCGCTGTAAATCGTTCCTTTCCAACTCTCAGTGTTTCTTCAGTGTTTAATCTCAGCTGGAGTCCACTGATTCTGCTGCTGTAATCATAAAGACTCACCTGAAGACCCTCGTTCACACTCTGCTCACACTGAACATCCTGCACACACACTGCACACTCATACTGCCTGTCTTTACTATCCTATTCCTGTATATCAAATGATTTATAACTCGGTGAGTTTGCTCCTGTCTCCATTGCCTCTGGTTTGTTCAGTAAAGATCTAAACCTACATCCAGATCTCTGTAAAGCAGCTTTGTGAAATTGTCTACTGTTAAAAGTGTTTGTTTAAATAAGCTGAATTATAGATTAGCGTGTTTAGGGAACAATTTGTGTATATACCCATCAGTGATTGTCAGTTTTACTGCACTGTTTTTAATGCATTGCATTTATGGGTGATATTAAATAATTAAATGTTTAATCCAGTCTGACTCAGCAGAGTTTCATTATTTTAATCTCCTTCCTTTTTAGTCTGTAAATGAATGTGTGTGTGTGTGTGTGTGTGTGTGTGTGTGTGTGTGTGTGTGTGTGTGTGTGTGTGTTTGATTATGAAACAGACAGGTGTGGTGCAGGTGTGTGGTGTAACTGAAGAAGTGTTGAATGGTGTAGCAGAAATTTGTTAATTGAAATGTATTGAAATAAAGATCAGATTGTCAACACTACTGAATCAGATCTCATGAGGAATGTAGGAATGTGTGGAATGTTAGACGTTAAATCTCTGTGTACTTGTGTCTGTTGCAGTCTCACACACACACACACACACACACAGAGAGAGAGAGAGAGAGAGAGAGATCAAATGAAATCAACAGAAGATTTATTCATCATGAATTAATCACCCCACTGTGAGTATTTGGTTGTATATGTAAATATAAAAATGCACACATTCATAAAGACATACGTCCTCTCCTCGGCTAAATCCACAGCCAACACAAACGTTCCTCACAAAACAGAAACAGGTTTCTGCTCTTTATCAACAGCTTTTTCAGGGTTCAGTAGGACGACAGTGGGATTCAGGGTCATCATTTCACCCTGTAGAGGAGAAAAACATCATGAGAACTTGAGATTCTTCATCACTTCTACTGAACAGAATGATGAAAAGTTTCCACAATTTCCCCATTGTATTTAACTCCATCTAAAGGTTTACATCATAATTCTGTTCACCACAGCAGAGTGAATGTTTTCACCAACATGTGGGATTGTCAGGATTGCAGGTGACAGACAGATGTAAAAGCTGAAAGAGACTTCATTCAGGCAAACTGGCAGACAAATCCAAATCATGAGGCAAAAAGGCAGAATCAAGAAACAGGCAAAGGTCAGGCGAGGCACAAGCAGGATATCAGAGGCAAATGCAAAAAGAGCAAAATCCAAAGTACAAACAAAGTCAAAGCAGATAAGCAATGCAAACAACAAATGCAGACGTGACAGAGATCAAACTGTCACTCTGACTGAGGATCCAATCACACAGGGAATCATTTACAATCTTAAGGAATCAAGAAGGATGTTGTTTACAAACATACAGTAACTGAATTGAGGAATTTACCAATGTGATTGAATTTGAATCACTCAAGGAATCATTTACCCAAATATATGGTTCACTGAGTTAATTAGCATGTAACTGAATCATTACATTACATTAATGGCATTTAGCAGATGCTCTGATCCAGAGCGACGTACAACACACCCAGAGCAGCCTGGGGAGCAGTTGGGGGTTAGGTGCCTTGATCAAGGGCACTTCAGCCATTCCTGCTGGTCCAGGGAATAGAACTGGTGACCTTTCGGTCCCAAAGCTGCTTCTCAAACCATTAGACCATGACTTCCCCATGACATCAGTCAAGGAGATGTTCTCAAGCTTAAGAGAATCACCAAAGGAGATATATTTGTAAATGCAATTGAGCTTCTCATCTCATCTCATTATCTGTAGCCGCTTTATCCTGTTCTACAGGGTCGCAGTCAAGCTGGAGCCTATCCCAGATGACTACGGGTGAAAGGCGGGGTTCACCCTGGACAAGTCGCCAGGTCATCACAGGGCTGACACATAGACACAGACAACCATTCACACTCACATTCACACCTACGCTCAATTTAGAGTCACCAGTTAACCTAACCTGCATGTCTTTGGACTGTGGGGGAAACCGGAGCACCCGGAGGAAACCCACGCGGACACGGGGAGAACATGCAAACTCCGCACAGAAAGGCCCTCGCCGGCCACGGGGCTCGAACCCAGAACCTTCTTGCTGTGAGGCGACAGCGCTAACCACTACACCACCGTGCCGCCCGCAATTGAGCTTCATCATTTTAAATTTGATTGAATCTGCATTACTTGAGGAGTCATTCACACAAAATCACAGTTCACTGAGTGGATTCTGTATTTGTGCTAATCAGCATGTAAACCTGAATCATTGTCAGATTTGTGTTTGTAGATTCCTCACAGGGCAGCACGGTGGTGTAGTGGTTAGCGCTGTCGCCTCACAGCAAGAAGGTCCGGGTTCGAGCCCCGTGGCCGGCGAGGGCCTTGTTGTGCGGAGTTTGCATGTTCTCCCCGTGTCCGCGTGGGTTTCCTCCGGGTGCTCCGGTTTCCCCCACAGTCCAAAGACATGCAGGTTAGGTTAACTGGTGACTCTAAATTGAGCGTAGGTGTGAATGTGAGTGTGAATGGTTGTCTGTGTCTATGTGTCAGCCCTGTGATGACCTGGCGACTTGTCCAGGGTGAACCCCGCCTTTCACCCGTAGTCAGCTGGGATAGGATCCAGCTCGCCTGCGACCCTGTAGAACAGGATAAAGTGGCTACAAGTAATGAGATGAGATGAGAGATGAGATTCCTCACAAGCTCTATTTACTTTGATGGAGTGAAATTTTAGGTCTGAGCTTACTGTGCTTTCCTGAGGAGCATCACGATGAGGTTTCAGATCCCACCACAGCAAACCAGGCTGGATCGAGCCTCTCTGTGTTGGTCCTAAAAAATACATTTATTTAACTTTTCTGAATCGAAGGTGATAATAAACACAGTCCTGATGGAATTATGAAATGGGGTGGAATCACAAAATCTGCTCAGATTATTTCAGAAACAGATTATTTATTGAACAGAAACATGGATTAAACCAAATGAATATATAGCATTAAATGAAGCTTGTCCTCCTGGATACAGTTATATACAGTACACCAGCCTCGTCTAACTGGCAGAGGAGGCATCATGGTTATTTATAATGATTATATAATAATAATAATAATGATAATTTCAATTTATATAGCGTCTTTCTCAAAACCCAAGGTCGCTTTACAATTATTGGGAGGAAAAAGAAGTCCACCAAATAGAGGTCAGGATGTCATTCCAATGGTGTAGCAGCCACAGTCCCACCAAAAGGGGCATGAAAACAAGTCCCACACCGCCAGCACAGCCACCTCAACGCCGCCGGGCAACATCGCTCAGAACATCACACCATGGATCCACAAAGCGAGCACAGAAGCACCGCCACACAGAGCGCTGGTATGTCCCAAACCGCCTGCACAGCCGCCACGACGACACTGAGCAGCATCACTCTGAACATCACGCCAAGCACTAAAGCACAGAGCTGCCCCACCATCGGCAGACAAAAACACTCGAACAAAAACAAACATCAAACTACACAAACACAAAAAAAAGAAAAAGAAAAAAAGGAGAGAAAATAAAATAAAAAGCTCCTAGGCGGAGCACAAAAACCTGGTGATGAATTCAATGTGTATGAAGTTCTTTATACTAACACGTGTAGCCACAAAAAATAAGACTACCCAGTCAACTCTGTTACTTATTATTTACAGGCCCCGGGGCCAGATTCTGAGTTTCTTTCTGAATTTGCAGATTTCATCTCAGACCTGGTTATTTCCTTAGACAAAGCTTTAGGTGTTGATTTTAATATTCACTTCGATAACCCAGAAGACCCTTTGAAAACAGCGTTTGTGTCCATTCTAGACTCAGTAGGAATTAATCAGAATGTCATAGGACCGACCCATAATGGTGGTCACACCCTCGATCTAATACTAACATTCGGGTTAAATATAGAAAACGTAGTCACACTTCCACAGTCTGAAGTTATCTCGGATCATTATCTCATCTCATTTAAAATGTGTTTTAGTAATAATTGATGTACTTCGCTACACTATGCACACACAGTGGGGTCCAAAAGTCTGAGAACACTCATGAAAATGCTTCTCTTTGAAATTCACTTCTAATTAAATACAACAGTTTTCATTACAGATTATATCACTGACAACAACTTGAGTGAAAAGTAGAATATTTGAAATATTTATATGAATTTCAGGGTTTCTTAGTATTTGCTCCGCCCCCTTTTTTGCTTTAATGACAGTGTGCACTCAAGCTGCATGATTCCACAAGTCTATGTAAAATCTGATAATCCATTGAAATCAAATCCATCAGCATGTCGTCTGATTACACATTCAATAGAAGAGATTAGACATGAGGAAAATCTGACCTTTTGTACAAAGCAGGTAACAGAGTCAATCTCGCACATTTGTGTATTTTTAAACAGGGACCTTTTGAATATTAAATATTCGAGATGGTGAACTTTCTTTGTTTGAAATAAATACAAATTCTAAAACCTTCTGTTTATTTTTAATTTTAAATTTTAAAAAAATCTCAGATTTTCAATATGGTCTCAGACTTCTGGATCCCACTGTAGTCTTATCAGTAATCTCACAGAGTTAACAACTTTAACTGTTGATCATTTGATTGTTGTTTTGTTTTCTGTGTCTCTGATCTGTCAAGTTTTCTTTTGGTTGATTTGCTTCTCTTTCTGTGTCCTGCCATTACTTTATAACGTATCCTTGGGTTTGTGAAAGGAGCTATATAAATTAAACTTGTTGTTGTTGTTGTTGTTGATGATTGGATCACCATAAGACCCAACAGAACTTGATCAGGCAACTGAATGCTTAGCGCCAATGTTCCACTATACTTTAGATAATGTAGCTCCACTTAAAAATATATAATTAAAAAAAAAATTAGCACCCTGGTTCAGCCCTGTGATGACCTGGCGACTTGTCCAGGGTGAACCCCGCCTCTCGCCCATAGTCAGCTGGGATAGGCTCCAGCTTGCCTGTGACCCTGTAGAACAGGATAAAGCGGCTACAGATAATGGATGGATGGATGGATGGATGGATGGCACCCTGGTATAAAAATTACACTCGCACCTTAAAACAGACCACTCAAAAATTAGAACATAAATGGTGTCAAACAAAATCAGTAGCGTTCAAATTTTCAGTAGTGTGGAAGGAGAACTTCCTAAAGTATAGAAAAGCTCTTAGTGATGCGAGATCAACATATCTCTCCTCCCTAATAGAGGATAACAAAAATAATCTTAGATTCCTATTTAATACTGTAGCAAAATTAACTCGGAATAAAAGCACACACACACACACACACACCTTCATTATGTAGGAGTGACGACTTTTCAATGACAAATTTGAAAATATCAGACAAAAAATAGAGACTATTAATTTAAAGCCAGACAATTTTATAACTAACTCTGTAGATAATATAACAATAAGCATTATAACTACAGGTTCTACATGCTCAGGGTTCCCGTTTGAGTCTGGTTCCTCTGGCTTGTTCATTGGGGATAAATATATAAATTTAAAATGTATTTCCAGATTTCTATAAAGCTGCTTTGTGACAATGTCCTTCGTTAAAAGCGCTATATAAATAAAACTGAATTGAATTGAAATTTGCAGCATCCTATTTTAAATTGGGCGTGTCAGTCTCACCTGTTAGGTAGCTAACCGCTAATCCAACTAGCACGGATGCACCAGTGGACAGAGCTCCAAAGTAGAGGTAGGATATGGAGTAAAAATCTTGAAGACCACGATACCTACAGCCAAGAGCAGCAGAGACGATAAAGCAAAGTGAAATGTGTCACTTAAAGAGTAAGTCAAGAAAAGACAACAATTAACATTGTGCTAGGAATATGTGTGTGTGTGTGTGTGTGTGTGTGTGTGTGTGTGTGTGTGTGTGTGTGTGTGTGTGTGTACCACATGACAGTGAACAGTTTCCACAAACCTGGAAAATAAATCTCTCTCTCAGTCCCAGGAGGTGTTTATAAATGATGGTGTCGTTTAGAAATGTATCTGAATCAATCAAGGAGTTGTTTACAAATGTAGTGAATCACTCCATGAGCTGTTTAAAAGTATAAGTGAATCACTCACTAAATTGTTTACAAACTTAAATTAATTACTCAAAGACGTGTGATAACTTGAGAAGTCATTTACAAACTTAAGTGAATCACTGAAGGAGTTGTTTTAGAAATGTAAATTAATTACTCAAGGAGTTGTTTCATGAATCACTCTCGGAGCAATGTGCAAATGTAATTGAATCACCTGGGGTGATGTTTAGAAATGTAAGTGATTAATTCATGAGACATTTAGAAATGTAAGTGAATCCCTGAAGAAGTAAGTTAAAATTGAATTGAATCCCTCTTTTAAAAAACCTCATTTCTTTGTTGTTGTTTTTTTTACAAACTTAATCACTCACAGAGTCTTTTTTAAATGTAAATGAATAACTTAAAGCTTGTAAAAAAAAAATACATACAATGATGTCCAAATACATTTAATAGTGTATAATAATGCATTATTGAACAGGAAACAGTCATTTTAGTGGAATTTGTTTCCCAAATATAAAGATGTTGCTGTGACTTTGTGAAATAATCGACCAAAAAATTGCTCAACATCAAGATGTTAGAAATGTTGACCTTAAAGTGAATGTAAAGCCCCTAAACCCCACTTTTCTTCTTGTATAAAACAACAATCATTAAGTTGATTGAACGTCTGTTTTTGAACCATAGCTGATCCAAAAGACCATAAATTCATGGAAAATCAATAAGATCAGCTGATTTTCATGGAATCTGCCAAGACCGAACCAGAAGATCCCAAAGGGCTGCGTGACGTCACATGTGTAGCAATTCAGGTATTGGTTTCGTTCCTGTGCACAGCAGTGGTTAGAGCAGTCTCGATATGGAATCATGTTTTGGAGAGAATTCTGATAGTGATCGGGGTTCTTATATGTCGGATGAAGGGGCAGATGATTATCAAGGATATTCTGGAGTAAATCGTTCTTTTCGAGCCCCCAAGACGAGAAACAGATGCCAGTTTACTCAGTTCACCACAGTCTTCCTCTGTAGTGCATGCGAGATAGATAGATAGATAGATAGATAGATAGATAGATAGATAGATAGATAGATAGATAGATAGATAGATAGATAGATAGATAGATAGATAGAACGAACAGGGTGGTTACCTTTCATCATGTTTTCCTGAACAAAACTAAAAACAAATCGAGTCTTGCGATATTGCAATCTGAGAGCATTTAACATGTTTCAGTTAATAATTAATGATGATGATGATTGCGCATGCGCATTTTTCTTCCTGTTAAAGTACATCAGATATGATAAGATCAGATGACGTGAGCATGTAAATGTTGTTCATAATCCTGTGTGTGTGTGTGTGTGTGTGTGTGTGTGAGTGAGATAACAGGGGAATTGACAAACTGTCCAAATGTCAAATCAAATGTCATTTATTAAATCAATGGGTTTCTTTTTGCTCCAGTAATTCCCATGTAGTCGTTCTGGTGGTGGTGAACACTTGATGAATCAGATTTATTATTAGTAGGTGACACGAAATCTGCCCACTTCGTTTGCACAAACCCCACCCACTGTGGCTTTAGATTAGTGTCATTTCTCAGAAATTCGTGAACCAAATGTCCTGTTGTATATGGATTTGAACATCCAAACACAATGCAGCGCTTTCACATCATTATTTTTGTAAGATTCCAACAACAATATCCAATTTCAGCAAGTAAACAAGCACGGAGTCAGAGGAACCGAAATGACCCAGATAACCGCTGTTCCACATGTGACGTCATGCGAGATTAGCCCTGGGACAAGGCTGCCTTTTTCTGGGATCCAGAAGCCACGATTAACCAATAGTTTTGTGCTTGATGATAAAATAACAAATAATTAATATTATTTTCCCCCTGCTTTATTAATTCAATTTGGTCGTTACTAATGATAAATTTTAAAGCATTACAGTAAGGCATTACATACACTTTAAGAGCAGTTTAGCAAACAAATTTAAATTCATCCCTGCCCCCTTTACTCCAAAATCCTTGTAGCTCCTTCGTCCTTATGTTGGACTACTGTCTCCATTTTTATGTGTTTTACTCACCGGTTCTCTGCAGGTCCTGAAGGTGATAGCGTTGGTGATGGTGTTGTTAGCATAGTGGAGTTGTGTGTAGTGTTAGATGAAGGGCAGTAGTCTGCGCTGGTGTGTAACACGCCCATTCTCTCTTGGGTTGGAGGATAAATGGAGCTTCCAATAGCAAGCCACAGAGCAAGAGAGAACCCCACCGCCACGCCGGCAAACGCACCCTGAGAACCCGACATGGAACAAATCCAAAAGCTCATCTGAGTTGTTAAAATAAGAAGAACCAAACAGCTACAACTCTTTAGAGTCTTCTCTGTAGAACCCTACAGCACAGTGTTTCTCTGTCAGAAAGGGTTCAGGTCATACCCTTCAACAGGAGGATAAGAACCTTCAACTATCCAAATAAATCACTACATACTCGAGTACCAAGAAGCTAAATGTTCTAGATATTAAGAAGAAAATAATGAGCAATAATTTGCACGTTTGTACCACACACACATTCTGATTTAATACACTGTCAGAAATAAGGGTTCTTTAAAGGTTCTTTAAAGTTTGATTTTACAGTGCCTTGCAAAAGTATTCATACCCCTTGAACTTTTTCACATTTTTCCACCTTACAACCACGAACTTAAAAGTTTTTTATTGAGATTTTATGTGATAGACCAACACAGAGTAGCACAGAATTGTGAAGTGAAACGAAAATGATAAATGGTCTTCAAAATTTTAAACAAATAAAAATCTGAAAAATATGGTGTGCATTAGTATTCAGCCCCCTGTACTCTGATACCTCTAAATACAATCCAGTGCAATCAATTGCCTTCAGAAGTCGTCTAATTAGTTAATAGAGTCCTACTGTGTGTAATTTACTCTCAGCATAAATACACTTGTTCTGTGAAGGCCTCAGTGGTTTGTTAGAGAACACTGAAGAACAAACAGCATCATGAAGACCAAAGAACTCACCAGACAGGTCAGGGATAAAGTTCTGGAGAAGTTTAAAGCAGGGTTAGGTTATAAAAAAATATCCCAAGCTCTGAACATCTCAAGAAGCACTGTTCAATCCATCATTCAAAAATGGAAAAAGTATGGCACAACTGCAAACCGACCAAGACATGGCCGTCCACCTAAACTGACAGAGCAGGCAAGGAGAGCACTGGTCAGAGAAGCAGCCAAGAGGCCCATGATCACTCTGGAGGAGCTGCAGAAATCCACAGCTCAGGTGGGAGAATCTGTGCACAGGACAACTATAAGTCGTACACGCCACAAATCTGGCCTTTTTGGAAGAGTGGCAAGAAGAAAGCCATTGTTGAAAGACAGGCATAAGAAGCCATGTAGGGGACACAGCAAACATGTGGAAGAAGGTGCTTTGGTCAGATGAGACCAAAGTTGAACTTTTTGTCCTAAATGCAAAGCGCTATGTGTGGCGGAAAACTAACACTGCTCATCACCCTGCACACACCATCCCCACTGTGAAACATGGTGGTGGCAGCAAAAAAAAAAAGTAAAAATGTTACATAGAAATGTTTGCATTTAAAGAAAGATATTCAGAAATCAAGCACTTTTCAGATCAGTGAATTCCATAACGGAGACTGTTCTGATTTTCCTGCAGAAACTGAAGATGAACGATGGCAGATTGTCCAAGATGCAGGAAAAGCCTCCTGATAAAACCATACAAAAGGGAACCTGAGAGAACTGACGCAGCTTGAAATGTCAAATATTGATTTCATTTAGTTGAACAGTTTCCTGATGTTCATAGTTAATTATTTATTTGTACTTTTGAAGATGATTTTTGATTGTCAGAATTTCCTCCCATGTGCCACTCAGAATCAAATATCTACATGATTGATCTGAGATGGAGCGTGAGACAAAAGCTATATTTTTATGACCTCAGCACAGTCACAGTAATATTAATATAACTTCAGTCAGTAACAATGGGTTTTGAACAGAACTGTAAAGTGGAGATAAATTCCCATGATGCACTGGGTGCTTAATGTTAAGGTTCTTACCGGTTTATTTGCAGGTGGGATGAACATACCCAGGATAAACGTGCCCAGAAGAGGTCCATTAACCACGCCCATGACTGTAAACGAGCCCTGTGATTGGATACAGGATACAAGAAGGAGAACAAGTGCATGTACTGTATACTGTCTTACTCTGTTGTTAAGCCCCCCCCCATCATCAACTTCCCAAAAGGACTATGAAGTGTGTATCAGCCCCTCATCACATGAGGAGGTGTTCTGGGTTCTCTGATATGTTCTTGAATCCCATGTCCCAGATGGTTTTGTTCCCTCAAGGCTCTTTAGCCCCCTGCCTACTGGAATGATCCATGGGATCATCACTACACTCCAAGGACTAAGGTTTAGTCCTTTAGTCTGTCCAGCTTTCTCACTTCCTCATCTG